>NC_091950.1:174057190-174357190 GCF_031021105.1 Erythrolamprus reginae | reverse complement strand
CTTTAATTACTGAATGTCTCTGTGGCTGGCAATATTTAGCGTGACAACCTGGAATTAAGGAGAAACTTCCTAACAGTGAGAACAATTAACTAGTGGAATAGCTTTGCCTTCAGAAATTGTAGGTGTTTCATCACTGGAGGTTTTTTTAAAAAAGATTGGACATTTCACTTATCTGAAGTGATATAAGGTCTCCTGCTTAAGCAGGGGCTTGGACAAGAAGACCTCTAGTGTCCATTCCAGATCTTTTCTGATTTCAATTCTGATTACTAATGAAAGCTTGGCAAACTTGTGGGCCACTAGAAAACCAAATCATTCAGCACTAGGTGAACCATACTGCTTTTAATAGTCAGGCAGAGAATATAGAATTTTCTGATAAATGTTCACTTATTGAAGGAGTGATTTAAATATGGGCCCAAATACCTCTAAAATTGCTTTAGAAAGAGATTCATATTTGTAATCCCAAGAAAGGATCCCAGTGGAAGTTAACATTATGCAGTATAACCAGATTTTAAAAGGCTGAGGGATATATGATATATATTATGCTTGCTTGAAGTTACATTATTGAAATTAGGAAGTTGCTGCAACAGCAGGTGTGGCTGGATATTTACATAATGCCATCTGAAGCAAAGAGGGAAGAATGAGTAAATTATGGATTCCAAAGGTGATGCCTCTCTCTGTTTTCTATTTTAGTATGCACAACTTTATGTCAGCTTTGTCATTTTATTTATAGTTATAGTGTACAGTTTTTCTTGTAAATGAAGAAAAAGAATTGATGCATTTGAATTACAGTGCTGGAGAAAATTGCCGAGAATATTGTGGGCCACTAGAAAACCAAATCATTCAGCACTAGGTGAACCATAAGTAGATATGATTAAGATTGCATTTAAATACTTTGAACACATAATGCAAAGGTGATGGGGAATACTAGGCCAGTTAGCTTGACATCATTTGTAGTTAAAATGATGGAAACTCTACTCAAAAAGAGGATAAATCAGCACCTAAAAAACAATAACTTATTGGACCCAAATCAGCATGGCTTTACTGAAGGCAAATCATGTCAGACTAATCTCATTGATTTCTTTGACTATGTCACAAAGGTTTTGGATCAAGGTGGTGCCGTGGATATTGCCTATCTGGACTTCAGCAAAGCCTTTGATACGGTTCCACATAAAGAGCTGATAGATAGATAAATTAGTGAAGATTGGACTTAATCCCTGGATAGTTCAGTGGATTTCAAGCTGGCTGAAGCATAGACATCAGAGAGTTATTGTTATTAGCGAGTATTCTGAGCAGAGACAGGTTACAAGCGGTGTGCCACAAGGGTCTGTTCTGGATCCTATTCTTTTTAATATGTTTGTGAGTGACATAGGGGAAGGTTTGGTAGGGAAGGTTTGCCTATTTGCCGATGACTCTAAAGTGTGCAATAGGGTTGATATTCCTGGAGGCATCTGTAATATGGTAAATGATTTAGCTTTACTAGATAAATGGTCAAAGCAACGGAAACTGCAGTTTAATGTTTTCAAATGTAAAATAATGCACTTGGGGAAAAGGAATCCTCAATCTGAGTATTGTATTGGCAGTTCTGTGTTAGCAAAAACTTCAGAAGAGAAGGATTTAAGGGTAGTGATTTCTGACAGTCTCAAAATGGATGAGCAGTGTGGTTGGTTGGTAGGAAAAGCAAGTAGGATGCTTGGCTGCATAGCTAGAGATATAACAAGCAGGAAGAAGGAGATTGTGATCCTGCTATAAAGAGTGCTGGTGAGACCACATTTGGAATACTGTGTTCAGTTCTGGAGACCTCACTTACAAAAAGATATTGACAAAATTGAATGGGTCCAAAGATGGGCTACAAGAATGGTGGAAGGTCTTAAGCATAAAACGTATCAGGAAAGACTTAATGAACTCAATCTATATAGTCTGGAGGACAGAAGGAAAAGGGGGAACATGATCGAAACATTTAAATATGTCAAAGGGTTAAATAAGGTTCAGGAGGGAAGTGTTTTTAATAGGAAAGTGAACACAAGAACAAGGGGACACAATCTGAAGTTAGTTGGGGGAAAGATCAAAAGCAATATGAGAAAATATTATTTTACTGAAAGAGTAGTAGATCCTTGGAACAAACTTCTGGCAGTCGTGGTTGATAAATCCACAGTAACTGAATTTAAACATGCCTGGGATAAACATATCCATCCTAAGATAAAATACAAAAAATAGTATAAGGGAAGACTACATGGATCATTAGGTCTTTTTCTGCCATCAGTCTTCTATGTTTCTATGTTTCTACCTGTGCTGCCTGAAGTTTTGACCAATAAATAAAATTCAATAATAAATAAATAAATAAATAAATAAATAAATAAATAAATAAATAAATAAATGAATGAATGAATGAATGAATGAATGAATGAATGAATGAATGAATGAATGAATGAATAAATAAAATATTCAGTAAAGAATAAAGAATTCTAAAAGCCAATAAAAGCCAGACTGATAGAAGACAAAAATAACTAGAAATTATTTAACCACTGAGCCATCCCTGAGCCATGGTAGCACAGTGGTTAAAATGCAGTATTGCAGGCAAACTCTGCCCACATCCAAGAGTTTGATCTTGACCCACTCTGGAGTGACACCTCCTCTTCAGTTGCTGGAGAAGGAGAAGAGAGGAGAAGTCTGTACATAAAGGAAACAGAGTGTATGGAATAAAAAGTTGAAGTTGAAAAGAGAGAAGTCAAATGCATGAAGCAGTTGTTAGTTCCTGTTCAGAAAGGAAGAAAAAAAATCCAGGAGTAGCTTCCCTGGAAGAAGAAAAGTGAAGACTCAGAGGTTTGAGAAGACCCAGGAACAACAAAGAGAAACATGGCTGGCAACAGCAGCAACTTCACCCAACACCCAAGAGGAAAAGAGGGGATTAGCTAAACTCTGGTCTCTGGAGAAAGATTGGGTTGAAGACCCTGAGAGAGGTTCTTTCCCTGATGAAGAAACAGTAGATGGACTTCCCTGTCCAGTTCCAGGAGGAGGTTTGTGTTGTGTTGTTATTAGAGTTTTACCTTGCTCTCCCCCACAAATTGCTCTATGACCAATTGCTCTATGCCATAGATTATATTGAATTGGTATTCTTTTACATGGGACTAACCATATATAGTATCACATATGTGGTTGAGAAGATTGTTGATTTCCTCTGTCCTGTCTATGGTGTAAACACAAAGGGAGGGCAACATTCCAGATAAGATAAAGTTTCCAAGTTATATAAATCAGCCTAAACAATATGAATTATATGAAGCTTCACAGCATACAAGGGTGTTTTTTTATTTATAATGTGTTGGATTATTGCAACTCTATCTATATGGAATTGTCCTTGAAGACCACCCAGAGATTACAGTTGATCAAAAAAGCAGCTGCCTAATGATACAAGTGTCAAAGTTATTCCATGTAATATTGGTAGGAACCTTTAGAGTTGTGGAGACAAATTTGCTTTTGTGTGTGCGATTCAAATTAACGGCTGTCACAGATGTTATCTATAGGACCTCCTCCTCCCAGTAGTTTCTGTTTACCCAACCAGATTGGACAAAGCAGTCTTTCTTCAGCTCCCTTCTCTTAGAGGTGATCATCTTCAGGGACCATGCTTCCCAGTTAGAAACATAGAAACATAGAAGACTGACGGCAGAAAAAGACCTCATGATCCATCTAGTCTACCCTTATACTATTTTCTGTATTTTATCTTAGGATGGATATATGTTTATCCCAGGCATGTTTAAATTCAGTTACTGTGGATTTACCAACCACGTCTGCTGGAAGTTTGTTCCAAGGATCTACTACTCTTTCAGTAAAATAATATTTTCTCATGTTGCCTTTGATCTTTCCCCCAACTAACTTCAGATTGTGTCCCCTTGTTCTTGTGTTCACTTTCCTATTAAAAACACTTCCCTCCTGAACCTTATTTAACCCTTTAACATATTTAAATGTTTTGATCATGTCCCCCCTTTTCCTTCTGTCCTCCAGACTATACAGATTGAGTTCATTAAGTCTTTCCTGATACGTTTTATACTTAAGACCTTCTGCCATTCTTGTAGCCCGTCTTTGGATCTGTTCAATTTTGTCAATATCTTTTTGTAGGTGAGTACTGAACACAGTACTCCAAATGTGGTCTCACCAGCGCTCTATTCTACTCTATTCCTCTGAGTAGTTCCCATTCTCTTAAATTTCAGGAAACCAAGTTAAAACCTGGCTTGTTAAGAATGGAACATATAGGAACAGCAGTCTCCCTTTATGGGTTGTTCTTTGAAGATTGAATGTTTCGTAGAGGCTGAAAGAGTCAAGCTATTCTCCAAAGCACCTGAGGTGAGGAGAAGAAGTAATCGGTGGAAACTAATCAAGGAGAGAAGCAATTTAGAACTAAGGAGAAATTTCCTGACAGAACAATTAATCAGTGGAACAACTTGCCTCCAGAAGGTATAAATGATCCAACACTGGAGGTTTTTAAGAAGAGATTGGATAACCATTTGTCTGAAGTGGTGAAGGGTTTCCTGCCTAAGCAGGGGCTTAGACTAGAAGACCTCCAAGGTACCTTTCAACTCTGTTGTTCTGTTTACTCACCTCAGGTATTAATTATTACTATATTACTAGTGTGTTCTCCCTCCCTCTCTTTCTCTCTCTCTCTCCTCAGAATACAAGACTAATTTTTAAAAAAACCAAATATATTTTCAGATTAATTCTGTATAAGTGCATATACAACAGTATAATATGCACAGTGGTTAATATTATGCCTCCCTCCTCAAGCTTTGCTTTCTCAATAATTTCACTTGGTTTCAGAATTAATTCCTGTGTTATTTTTCTCTCCTTTCCCTCCCTCCCGCCTTCTTATTTAAGATCTGATCATACAGATAGGTTAGCTGGAAATCTGGAAAGACAAATTACAGCTTTGAGCAGTATTTGTTAAACTAATTGTCACATCATTTGAATCTAATTATATAAATGATGATGACTCAAATAGGATAGGTACTGATTGTATGCTTATATGCAATCTACTAAGTGATGGCTGAACCTCAATAGATAACAAGCAGCAAGCTGACATAACCTTTGCTGACCTTCAAAACCTGTAGCCTCAGTTTTTGTTGGTTTGTTCTGAAACATTTGTGCTTAGATATAAATCTCTATTTTTATTAAATCTGGATGTCTCAGGCTACTTTAATGATGCTTGGTGGTAAAATATATATATATAGAGAAAAAATAAACATACAATTCCATGCAGATAGTGAAAGATATAAATTGCCTGCATGGGAACATTTCAAGTGCATGGAAAGCAGAAAATAATATTGAGCAGAATATTTTATCCTTTCCAGAAGTAATTTGCTAATTCCAAATGGTGCATCAGTAACACAATCATGGCTGCCTTTTTAAAGAATTATGGTTATCTGTTTTATGCTGAAAATATGCACATGGTGGTAATTTCATCCATGAGAACCTGGGGAAATTATATTAATCATCATAACTGAGTACAGCTTCTTTCTCAACATGAGTCATAAATATCTTTGAGTGTTAAACCTCTTTACAATAACATTAATTTAATCTATAAGAGGACATTGCATGCTATAAATGCCATTTATAAATCTAAGGAGGTGGTTAAAGGAAAGCAGAAGCTGGCTAGGGTTTTGTTGGAAAAGGCACCTTAAATAAAACATTCAAATTTTCAGAATAATACTTAGAGAGATTTGGTGTGCTTTTCAATGTACTGTACAGATATCTAAATACAGTAGCTGAAAAACTGGTTATTTCTTCCACAGATAGCTTTCCAAAGGTTTGAATTGTAATTGTATTTTTTTTTATAAACCACGGAGGGGTCCTTAGGTGAGATGGGAGGGGTAGAAATGTGGTAAATAATAAATCTGAAATAGTAGCAGGATTGAAATTTGGTTAATTGCTGATGTGTCGAAAGAAAGCCTCTGCCCTGCATAATGGCATGAAAATTCATTCTTTATTTAAACATATCTTGGTCAGTGAAGAACTTGTAATCTTTGGAGCTCTTAGCTAGGTTTAGAAGCTTTTCCATTCACTTCACCGAAGAAAATTCCTTGGCCTTCCTGTCACCCTATGCCAAATGTGCTTTTTCAAAAGTCAACTGGACTTTGTTTTCTTGAAGATATTTATCTTCTAATCCAAAAAGTTTTTTCAGTTCTTCAGTTCCAGAACTGAAGACTCTTCTTGGATGAGAAGCAAAATGTCTTGAAGAAAAAAATGAGAGGGGCAGGGTCAATGGCCGCGGCAATACGGGGGTGCCCTCGTTGTCTTGAGGCCAGCCCCGGATCCCCACCGTTCGGGGGGTTCGGTTCTGCTGAACTGAATCCGATCCTCCCTGAAAGGGAGCTGATGCAGGGAATGCTATCGGGGGCCTGGTAGGGGGTCAGCAAACCCCCACCAGGCAAAACAACCTGGTCTCGCATCGGTGGTGGTGCGAGGCTGGACAGGCAGCCATGCCTGAGCCGGCACCAGCCACAGGAGACAACGCAATGCAGGCAATTGAAGGAGACTGGTAACATCTGGAAAGGGAATAAATATAAGCATTGGTGAGGTGAAGAAACTTTAAGCGGTGTGCTGGTGAGTTGGACTGCTAAGGAAGCTTGATGTTGTTATTATAATTTTTACTGTACTGTGATTGGAGAGAAAAAATAAAAAAAATCTTTGCCAAAAAAAGAAAAGAAAAAACAAAGGGCAGTTGCCTTTTGAAAAAGCATGTTTGGGACAACTATGACTGGATAACTGAGAAACTCCAGGGACATTCCTGTTAACTGGTTAAAATGCAGACGAATCAGCATGGGCATAATAGGACAGATGTACAACAGCTTTTGTGAAGAGCCAAATGCAATTCTTTTTCAAATTTTAATGTTACTGATTAAACAATGTCAACACAATTAACTAATCAATTAATTAACATTTTATATTGTCCAGCTCTACTTTCTGGTCAATTTAAAACTAAATTAAAAATCAAATAATAAACATCAAAGAAAAAAATGGTTTTTTGGGCCCAAAGATATATGAACAGTATGTTAGAATTTTGAAATACTGTAGGTTGTGTCATTCTTACAAACATCAGAAAAGGCAGTAATGTACAACTTGAACGAAAAGTATTCTGATTATGGTTAGGGATCACATTACACAGCATCAGCCCTAAGGTAAAACCATAGGTCACTATGACCTAAATGAGTATGGGCTGGGATAATCCCATAATTGCAGTTTTGAGCACTTTTGGACTCCATTCCAAGGACATGTATATTAAAGTCCTCCAGCATTAATAGTCTGGGGGATCCAAAATCCTTAACTAATAATAACAGATCCACACTACATAAAAGACATACTCCCAAAACATATGCATGAACACCCCTGTCTCCTGGCATCCATGCCAACAGGAACCCTTAATATTCTAATAAATATATGCCAATTGTACAGGTGTATGATATCACTTATGTAAAAATTTTCTCCTTCTTTCTCTAACCCTTGTATTCTTAATTTTTCTTATGTTCTCCACTATATTCTTCATATATTGTACATTTATTTGCAATTCATTCTAGTTAATCCCTGGATCACACACACATCTGCTTGTGTTAACATTCTGTATATATTACCTGTCTGTGCCTTTGTACTGTAATTTTTTTCTCTTAAAATTTTCTCTAATTCTGTCTCTTCCCTTAGTGCTTCTTTATTTCCTCTTTCAAGTATGTGCATTTATTTTCAACCATCTCTGCTGGCCCAACCACCATTCTATTTGATTTCTACTGACTCTTCCATCGTTCTCATATAGCTGTTCTATCCTATTTAGCCAATCTATATAGAATAAAGATAGAACCTATCAGTACCTTAAAAGTGGCATATCAAAAGAAAAGAAGGAAGGAGGGGAGGGAGGAAGAAAGAAAAAGAAGAGAGAGAAAGAACTGAAGGCTTGATTTTGGCTGCTCAGGAGTAGGTTATTTGAATCAATGCAATCAAGGTCAGAACTGAAAAATCATCAAATGATTTGAAGTGAAGTTGTGTAAAGAAGCAAGAGAAACAGTGAATTGCATATTCAGATCATGCAGAAATATTACACAGATTATAAACAATCACATTATACAGTTGCCAAAATGATTCACTGGAAAATTATCATGTGAGTTTCCATAAAGTTGAAAAAAGGTATTAAAAATACAGGTTAAAATATTGTGGGATTTCCAAATACAAACTTATAAAACCTTGGCTTACAATACTCCAGATTTAACACAAAGTATAAAGATCTGAAAATTGATGTTGAAAGATTATACTATAAACTTGTCATATTGGTCCCAGTGGTTAGCAGTACACTGAGTGACATACGAAAAAAATTGGACAGAACTCAGAAAATAAGCACATTGACAAAATCTCCATCTGTCGATTACAAAATGTCACACTGCTTAAATCTGCACATATATTACACCAATACATTATGACATCTTAGCTTCTGAGGAAGAACTGAATGTGTATGAAGACCCTAGCTAGAGAACTAGCAGGCTAGGGTACTTTGGATATTAAAAAGTAAGTGTATAAACAAGTTTCACAATACTTTGCTACTTTTACTATCTAGTTAGTATTGCTTCATTTGTTATATTATCCATCTTGTTCAACTATCATGCTGAATGTTTACTCCTATTTCTGATTACATTTCTTTTTCTAGGGAGAAAACTATTGGATCTGAGCTGCAAAAATCCAGATGACAAGAAATGTCAGCATGACAAAAAATTTCTTTATTTTTTCTTGCCATCTAGTGGTCATCCAGATTTTGTTAACCTAGATCTGGTAATCCTAGGGCAGTGATGGTGAACCATTTTGGCACTGAGTGCTGAAAATGAATATGAACATGTACGGTAATCTGGGCCACAATCCAGAAGGGGAGCTGTCCAGGGTACCTGTGTGCACCCAAAAATGAAGTTCCAGGTTTTGGCACATGCATGTGTGCTGGCCAGCTAGTCTTTTGAGTTTCTGGCACGCTACCCAACATGCATGAGCATGCAAGAAAATGGAAGACCAGCTCTTCCAGTTTCCAGCACTGCTACATGCATGGAGGCCAGATGATCAGTTGATACCACATGTGCTATTTTGGGCACATGTGCCATAGGTTCGCTATTAAAGTACTAGGGCCTAGAACAGTAATGGTGAACCTATGGCACGGTTCCACAGGTGGCACACGAGCCACTGCCCTAGCTCAACTCCAACTTTCATGTGTGTGTCGGCTAGCTGATTTTTGGCTTGCACAGAGGTTCTGGGAGGACATTTTTGGCTTCCAGAGAGTCTCTGGGTGGGATGGGGAGGGCAGTTTTACCCTCCTGCGGCTCCAGGAAAGCCTTTGGAGCCTGGGAAGAGTGAAACATGAGCCTACTGGGCCCACCAGAAGTTGGGAAACAGGC
Source organism: Erythrolamprus reginae (assembly GCF_031021105.1). NCBI lineage: Eukaryota > Metazoa > Chordata > Lepidosauria > Squamata > Dipsadidae > Erythrolamprus > Erythrolamprus reginae. Next base: position 174,347,789 of record NC_091950.1, on the reverse strand, counting down.
CCTTTGCACCCTCTAGAGGGCCTCCGGGAGGTGGGGGAAGCTGTTTTTGCCCTTCCCAGGCATTGAATTATGGGTGTGGGTACTCGTGCCTGCACAACAGCGTCCACCCATGCCCTTCCGGCACCCGAAAGAAAAAAAGGTTTGCCATCACTGACCTAGAATGTTAGCTATAAAACATGTATTGAAAATTGCACATTATAAGTTTTAGAATTGATGCCTGATTGCTTAGAAAAGTATGATTGCATTATAATTTTGACCTCTGCTCTTCCAGTCAAGACTGCATTAATTTCTATTGCTATTTCATTTACACTAATGCCTGGATTTCATTCTGTAGCTACATGGAGCAAAACAAAAACAAACAAAAAAATCCAAAACATTACTTTTCTATGACTTGAGATGAAACAAAGCCTCCCCCCCACCTTTTCTCTGTTGTGTATTAAAAAATCTAAACAAAATGTGTCTTCTTTAAGATTTATTTTACCATTTTTAAAGGAAAGTAACTTTGTTAACATATCAATGACCTAATTATGAATAAAATATTCCATTTTTTAAGGATAGTTCCCTTGATCAAATTAAGTAAACACTCTGCATTGAAAAATAAAATAAAATAAAAATATAGGTAAACCGATATGCAAGAAACACCAACATCAAGACTAGATTTAAAGTCTAAGGAAAATGCAATGGTATGATTGTGCAATCATGAATATAATGCTGCTAATCCACACTAAATCATATGTTAATGTACAACATTGTCTATTTTTGTTTTAGAGGTACAACAGTAGTAAAAATGAGTTGTTGTCCTTATAACTTGCCATTTCTGTTTGGATCTTGTGCTAGAACAAAATGTGTGTTTCACTTAAAACTGAAGCTCAAATTGATTATTCGAATTGCTAAACCATATTTGGTTTAATATAAGTCACAATATTTCTCCCTCTCCAGGAACTTGTTATAGTTAATACAATAACAATAAATCCATTCTGCCACCTCAAACAATATGGCAACAGATCACATTTGGGCCACAGATTCTGAAGACTTTCCAAGTTCTAACAAATTTTCAGAAGATCACCAATGAAAGGAAATCACTCTAGCCTCACAAAGCAAGGAGTGGGTTCTATTTACTTTTCCTACCATTTTGCATTGTCGGAAGTGCACGTTTTGCATATATACATTGCTGTACAGCATGTTGAAGCTCTGCCCTATATTGGTTAATTCTGCCTTATACTGCGTAACTCTGGATATATTGCTGGTTTAATTTCATTTTCCATGCTAATCATGGAACTTCACAAAAAGGAAGGGAGCTATGCCTATGAATATTGACTCACTAAAGTACTTCTCTGAAGAATAGTATCCACCTCTTGCTTCTCTGATGTTGCTGAAACTTTGCTGAAAATGGATTTACTTGTAAGTAAAATATTTTGTTATTATTATTATTATTATTGTGCTATTGAAACATTGAAATCATTTGCTAGATTTCTATCTTTCTTTTTTTCTTTTTCAAGAATTTGCTAAATGAAATGGGTTTGCCAAATTGTTCTTTCAAGGAGACACTTTATTCCTGGAACAATTTTCCCACCAACAAATTAGGATTGCTTCTATAAATATGGATAAACAGATTCACATTAACATAACATGAAGTGTAACTTACTGAAAATAGTTTTTCAGTATGCCAACTAGCATTCAATAGTGGTAAGAAACCAAAAAAAGGGGCAACCAACAATTAAATTGTTAGCAACCATTTTTCATTGTATGTCTGCATGTATTTAATTATTCATTTTTAAAACAAGGATCAGGCAAAAAGATTCTGCAGAATTATACCTCTTCCAAGAAATGTTTGCAAGTACATTGTTTTGTAGCTGTATTATCTAAGATTTCACTGGTGTCTTTACAATGGATTGTAATAGAATAATGTCTGGCTCTTTATCACTTGATAATGACCTCTACTCTGACTGTACTAATAGCTACAGATCATTCTAAGTGAAGCAGCCTTAAATTATATTTTGGGGGAGAAAATGGCTCAATAATGTTAATTTCCCAAGCTGGGAATTCTTTTTCTATATGTATCATTCAGATTCCACATATCCACATATGCTACTACTGTGTGTGAAATACTACATTTTCTATTCACTGATATGTGTGTGTTGAAACCCATCCTCAGGAAATTCTTTCACTAGAATGTGTGCTTTGGGCTATTCTATGTGTAGTATTATGTGTGTTTGGTGTGTTTTTAAGTTGGTGATTGGGGTGTTGATGGCCAACTATTAAGTCTTTGGTTGTTGTTTCCTTGTGCTGCCAAACCTTCTAAGTACTTGAGAAGCAGGTGGTAAATCAACACTCCTTTTGACTGACAAGGGACCCATTTCCCAGACTTTGATAATTTCCCCAGCTATTTTTGTACCTACTTGACCAACATTATTAGTGGTTGCAAAATTGAATGTATGAACTTGTTCATTTCAATAAAAAGAGCCAGGGAAATGATTGAATGTTAAACTGGATGCATTTATCTCTGCCTGTTTGTATTTGTCCTTATGTTTAACCATTGAAAATGTACTTTTCCTCCAAAAAGAATCATGTTTCCATATTTCTTAGGCAACATTTTAAAATAACTTTAAAAGCTGAGGTCATATTATTCACCCTGCTCTGTATCATAGCACACTGCACAGTACTGAAAATTGGCAGGGTCACTAATTAAACCCGACAAGTTAAAATCTGTTTAAGTGACATGGCAAGAGGATAAAGACAGAAAGTGCGGAAAGAGGAAAAATGGATGGGCTGTTTGGATTGCCATATCATGATATCACATACAGATTCTCATTCCAGAATAGATTCTCACATAGGTGTCAGCATGCTGCATGTTAGACTGAAAGATACCTGCAGAATAGATGGTAGGAGAAAGAAAAATAGCCAGGTTCACCTTTTTGTGTTGACAAATTATGATGAGTTATAATAATAAACTTAATTGTGGTGAGGAGAAATATGAGAGGCAGACAAGACAGATAGACAGAGACATATGGAGAGATAGACAGAAGAGTGCTCCCACTTGGCTCTCTCTATCTAAATAATTCATTCATAATTTTAACAATAAGATCTTCATCATTAGTAATTAAAATATTGTGTTATCATGTTCAGAAATGATTTTTTTCTCAATGCAAGTACATCATAGACCTAGACTCAGTTTCTGACAGTTCCAACACATGGCAACTCCAAATCTCAACCAGCAAATGCTCTGTCCTACACATAGGCAAAAAGAATCAGAACTTCAAATGCAAACTTAATAAACAAATTATCACAGATAATCCCCACTCGGTCAGGGACCTCGGGATACTAATAACTAAAGATCTAAGTGCCAAAGCCCACTGCAACAACATCGCTAAGAAGGCCTCAAGAGTTGTTAATCTAATCCCACGTAGCTTCTGCTCTAGAAATCTCACACTGTTTACCAGAGCTTACAAAACTTTCGCCAGACCCATCCTCGAATACAGGTAATCTGTTTGGAACCCATATCGCATCTCAGACATTGACACCCTTGAAAATGTTCAAAGATACTTCACAAGAAGAGCCCTTCATTCCTCCACTCAAAACAGAATACCCTACGAAACTAGACTTACAATCCTGGGTCTTGAAAGCTTAGAACTACGATGCCTTAAACATGATCTAAGTATTGCCCACAAGATCATATGTTGCAATGTCCTGCCTGTCAAAGACTACTTTTCAGCTTCAACCACAGCAACACAAGAGCACACAACAGATTCAAGCTTAACATTAACCGCCCCAAACTTGACTGTAAAAGATATAACTTTCGTAATCGGGTTGTTGAAGCATGGAACTCATTATCGGACTCCGTAGTATCATCCCGTAACCCCCAACATTTTACCCTTAGACTATCCACAGTTGACCTCTCCAGATTCCTAAGAGGTCAGTAAGGGGCGCACATAAGCGCACTAGTGTGCCTTCCGTCCCCTGTCCTATAGTCTCTCCTATATCTCGTATTTCTTCTCTACTATATCCTCTATAACCTTCATTGTGTATTATTGTATATTGGACAAAATAAATAAATAAATAAATCATATAGTAACAAAAGGTTGTAGGACACTCATGTATATTCTGTTATTGAGAGTTGGTCAGCACATATGCATTGGCATCCTTCAATCTTGAAAGACCATTGTATCATGCTCTGGATTCCCCAGAGCATGAAGCCTGGGTAGGTTAGTCAGCATATATGTTAATTTAATGAATTGTTATTATTACTGTTATTAGTAATGTTGTTATTATTGTTTTTTAATTGCTTTTGCTGTTGTTGTTTTTATTGTAGTAGTAGTAGTTGTTGTTGTTGTTATTATTATTATTATTATTATTATTATTATTATTATTATTATTATTATCTTCAAAGGCAGAGTAAAGTTTTTGGATTGCTGTTCACAAATCTTGCTAAATAGAAAGGTACCTAAGGCATATGCTATAAAAAAATGAAGCTTAAAAGATTTAAAGGATGAGAACACTGCAAGTCTTTTTCTAAAAGATTCTTAATAAATGGTTGGGTAATTCCATTTTTATTGGAAATAAAAATGCCAGTAGTACTTTCATCATTTCCTACAGAGTTTGATTGCACCAGTGACACCAACAAAGGTATATAAGTCATAAAAGGTCAATGAGCTTCTTCATAAATCATAACTGTACATTTCCTTTGTCTCCTTTTATATAGTACAGTAATTAGATCAGCAGTATAAAGGAAATAAGGATATCATCAAAATAGTTATTAAATAATTTCATGAGCTAATTATTAATCTAAAACTAATTTTGACCCTCTACCATTGCACTATGTCTTCTTGTGCTACCTGGTTATTAAAACATTACAAAATTAAGCTGATAAAATAAATGATTGAAATGATCTATCTAATCAATTGACCAAGCTAACACTTCACTTTTTAAAATCTGGAATTGTAAATACAATTTAAATACAAACTGGCTTTAAATATATGTGGGAGGTGGGATAATCTGAACAGAAAATAGTAATAATTAAAATATTGTGTGTTAAAATTAGAAGTTAAAAGTTGTGTTAAAAATTAAAATTATAAGGAGGCTTCCATTAAAACTAAAGAGATACGGGGGTGGCAGATTATCTTTATGGTAAGTTAAATTAAAAAAACAACAACCAAATAACATATACCTGGCCAGATTCTTTTATGCAGCAGTGACAGATGACTGTTCTGAAATCAATTTTAACTCTGTTATCTTTGGGATGATAAAGAATATAAAGATACATTTTAAAAAGGAAGCAGAAAAATTTCCTTCTCTATTCTTTTCTTCAAAACTTTGGGATTGGGTTTTCTCCCCCAGAAAATGGCAATTTACAGTATGTAAGCAAATGTCTCCACATTTTGGAATAACAAATCACAAGACACCCTTAGGAAAAAAAGGTGGAAGAGAAATGTCAAATTAATGAGCCCATAAAACTGCTGCAAATGAAACGTGTAAATACATTGATCTTTTTTTTTTTAAGGGAGGGAAAAAAACCCTACCCAACCTAATGCTCTCCTTATGATTTTTACATCACAAGAAAAACCTGTTCTATTTGCACCAGCACAGCTTCTCAGTAAACAGTGTTCTTTCTTATCTGCTCGATGCCTTCTCCCTAGGCTATGGCAGATTTTTCATTTAGCTAAAAGCTCAGTAAGAGGTCTGTGAGAATGATAATCCTAGCATGGACCGCAGCTGGCACTTTCGTGGGATGGATGATTAGTAGAACGTTTTCTATTCGACCTGGAGAAATTCTCTCAGTGGGAAGTTAACATCCGCTTACTGTCTTTACCAGAAACACACTCATCAGTTTCCCATCTGACACCCAAGAACACAAGAAGCTCCTTGAATAATACAAACAATGGGGGAACATCAGATTTTTAAAATGATGGTGATGATGATGATATCGGGGCAAGTGACTAGTCAATTTAGGAGCTTTCTCTTCTATTTTTAACTCCTCACTCTGATGTGATCCAATTTCTTTTGCTCCACACAGGCAAATTTTAAGCCCCCTCTCTCAATGTTGTGTGTGTGTGGAAGGAGGGAGGGGGGATTGAAGATAATTCCTCACCAATTGATTTGAAGGCTGTTTATGTGAACGACTAGCAGGGCATTTTCCTTCAAAAGGATCTCTGGCTCTGGAAGGGTTAAACTTTATATGCCAACCATAAATCCAGAAGAGCATTATGCAGGATTTTATATCTAGGGGATTTTGTATAAGCTTAACGGAAAATGTTTAAATCACCTAATTTACCCTTAAATCTTTTTTTTTTCAAGTTTAGTTTAGTTTTATTTGATCTCTATACTGTGGACTGTTCTGTGACCTGATGCTTATATTTCATAATAAAGCTGTGGAGGGAAGTGCACTTGTCGTTGTGAAAAGCTGCTTAAAGAAGTTTTCTCATCCCTTGCATTGAGACACATCACCCCTCGTGTCAGAATACTTGACCCAGAAGTATTGACTACTAAAAGTGGCTCCCTAAGAACCTGAAACCCACTATCATCTGAGTGCACTGCCAAAACCTAATGACTTCAGCATATGCACACCGAGTAATATCAAATCTTGCTTTGTACCCTTCACCTTCATTTTATAATCCAAGCCTTTGTATGCAGTAATGAGGTATGTGCTATAAGGAAGACTGTTTAATAGGATTTAATGCACCTGTGAGCAAAAGCATTTTAGCTTTTTATCCCCAGAAGCCCGGTAACAGAAAGCCTTTAATACTGATGTGATGGAATATAAATGTAGAAATATTATAATCACCCAAAGTTTTTTTTTTCATCACCCAAAAGTTGACACTCTTTTTCTGTGAGCATTTGACTGCCGAGCATAAGGATGTCACAGGAGGAGCACAAACAATGAACGTGTCACAAGGGAGCTACCGAGGCATGCACATAATTGTGATGTTTTGGGGTTTTTTTTAGCTGAAGTCTGGAGTTTGCCAAACTATGTTACTCGGCTTTGCAAGGATTTGGGAGCATTTATTAACTGTATTTAGTTTAGGATTGGGGGGAAGAAAAAAGCACATGGTGCTTCTCATACATTTGCATATTACTCAAAATATGCGAAAGAAAATAAGCCAAATTCTTGAAAGCATTCATTGGTGATGGCATAATTCTCAAAATTTAATACCAATGCACAGGTCATGTCTTTTCTTGACATTTTTTCAGAAGCTAGCCAATCAGATAACTCCATGAACCTTCTATAATAAGAGGATGGTAGCACATTCCAGATGCACTAACAGTACTTTTAGTCCAACCTCTTGGTCAAGCAGGAAACCCTATACCATTTCAGACAAGTGGTTGTCCAATCTCTTATTAATTGGTATTGGAGCATTCACGACTTTTGGAGGCAAGTTGTTCCACTGATTAATTGTTCTGTCAGGAAATTTCTCTTTAGTTCTAGGTTGGTTCCCTCCTTGATTAGTCTCCAGGATCCTTAAAACAAGATATAATCTTTCACCTGTGTCTCAGAAATCCCAAATCCAACATTGGGGAACATTGAGGTTGGATTCATAGAACCTGCCAAGCCACAGTACAGCTAATTCTATCTATGGATTAGCATGGGGAATAATCTATATTTACAAGCGGTGGGGTTGGGTAGGCAGATGAGAACTATGGTTGGTGGAAGAAAAATGATGGTCACTCAACACAAGGCAAGGATGTTTCCTTGCATTTGAGGCAGGAGGTAAGGAAGGTTGTTTTTTCTTCTTCTTCTAATAGTCTTGTGCCTGTTTTAAGATGTACCCCAGTGGTTCCCAGGAGTTACCAAGCTCTTACTAAGGTTATCCCAGAGGACAAAAGTACCTGGCTTTGCTTAGTGGATCTCCCAAATTGATAGTTGTGGCTTACATGTAAGAATAGTATCATCCAGAAAAGTGTTACTTGAAGATAAGCTTATTACCTTGAGATAGCCTTTTCCATCATACCATTAATAATTTGCTTTCCATGGGACTACTTTCCTACTACTATATTATCTCCCGTCTGTTCATTATTTCTTAACTTAGACTTCCTATCCCATCATTATGCTAAGTACTTAGAAATTGCTTGGCCTGCTTTTTGCGATTGCTTTTCTAATGACTTATTATGTACCACCTCCCCCCACCCCCGTTAGGGGACATGCAGTGATTTGTCAAGGTGAAAGTTGTCATTGCTTTGTCCCTCATTATTTGTTAATTCGGAGTTCCTATATCACCAAATCCATTTTCATGTTTATGAGTCATCTCTTCATTCTGAGTTGACTTCATAAATTGAGTGTGGTCTGAATTTAACCTGGGTGTGAAAAGAAATGTTTAGGACCTACCATGAAAGAGCATTCTGGCACCAGTCTTTGGCGAGCCCTATATTCTAGCTAGAGTCTTACCAAGTTCATCTATGCTATTGGTAATATGCCTTCTATTTGCACAGTTCTTATGATTCATGTTCAAAACCAAGGTTTTCAGGTATCAAAGATATTTACTTACATGCAAACTGTGCATGTAATGAAAAGCTGAAATAAAATGTTTTTTAAAAAAATAACCACATATTTAAATTTTAAATTTAGACTTACCTATGAGTTCCATTTCAGCTTGCGAAGATGACCTATTCAGCATTCAAAAACAATTTGCCAAATAAAGCTATTTTATATATTGTTTTTCATATATTTAGGTGTTTCTGGTTGAAGCCAATGCCTTTAAGAAGAGTGGCAGCTGAATATTTCAAAAATAGGTGTGGTTCACATGCAATAATTTAATTAAGATTGCTTTATGAAAGTACCTTGCATGGTAGACTACAAACCTAGCTGCAAAATTCACATCCTCATAAGTAGGATGGTGCTTTTGCGGTCAAATTAACCCAGTCCCTTTTTCTGCTAAGGTAAACACATTTTGGACTGTAAAATAAAGGTACAGCTCTCCTGAATTTAGATGCCTTAAATAAATGATAGGAAGGATAGGATAATTGACTAGATAAAAAGTGGAGGACCCTGCTTCAGTAAGTCTTTTATTTCTATAAACACTGGTGAAAACATAACTAGACATTTTGACCAGTGTTCCCTCTAACCTGCGCTATGCGCTATAGCGCAGGAGATTTGAGAGTTCGGTGCACAAATATTAAATTCTGGTGCCGAGGTCTCAAACTGCTTCCCCTCTGCCCCTGTCCCCTCTGGTGGCCGGAAAAATTTGGAAGGTGTGAAGAAGGAATCTCAAATTCCCGTCTTGCAACTTTTTGCTGATGGCACAAAGAGCAAAAAGTTCCAAGACCGGAAGCTGAGCTTCCTTCCTTGCACCTTCCAAATTTTACCATCCACCTTGTTCCTCCATAGAAAGCCACTGACCTTGGGTGGAGGGGATAGAAACCAGAGGAGGGGGAGGGAGCAGTTGCTCCTGCTCTGTTCTGTCTGGGTGCCCCCAGACTTCAACACCAACTGGAAAAAACAGCCAGACACGCTGGTAAAAGCAAAGGCACTTTATAATTTGAAAAATAAACACAGAGAAAAACCTGTTCTTCCCAACAGGCAGGCTATGAGGCTTCACAGCAGAGTCCTGACGGCCAGACAATACAGCAGACCTCTTGCTGGCACACACACCACTGTAGAGAATAAGACCCACGCCTTTCCCCCCAAGGTTTCAGCCTTCAAGGCCACAAGCCAGAATCAGAGACGCCAAAGATCACAGCCAGGTCCCAGGACTCCCAAAGATAATACTCCACAATACAGGAAGGGTGGGTCTGCCTTTTCAGCCTTTCTGGGGAGAACCACACCCAAACCCAGCTGTTGCCTATTTAGGGCTGGAAATACCTGGCTAATTGTCCCCTTCGTTGTGCTGCTCTTCTCTGCCTGAGATCGATGATGGCTTGTGCATTTTCATCTAAGGACTCCAGGCTGCTTGCTGGGGAGAGCTCCACCCCAGGGGACTCAGGCTGTTCTCCCTCTCCCTCGGCCTGATATTCCTCCTCCCCGTCTGCCTGAGCTTCCTCCTCCTCCTCCTGTTCCTCATCCTCCCCCTCTGAGCATGGAGCCGGCAGAGGTTCAGCCATTCCCTGAGGAGCCTCAGACGGAATCACAACATGCTCCAAGATGGCTGAGGAGATGCCATTCCTCCATTCCCGGAGTGGCAGCTGCACCGACAACAACAATGGTGCCATGGCGGCCGCTGACGCCGAGAGCCCCGTGCCTGCTCTCAAGCGTCAACGCCGGGCTGAGGAGAGCTGCATGGCAGCGGTGGGAGCCGAAGGAGATGCAGACGTGGCTCCTCTGCCAGGAAGGGCTGTCGAAGAGGCCCTGAAGGGGGACTGGACAGTCCCTGCCACCTGTGTCAGCAGCGAGGCAGGAGAAGGCTGGAGTTGCGCGGAAAGCGGCACCAGCAGGTGAGGCCTGATCCAGGAGGAGCCACCGCTGTAGCTGCACCAACAGCAGCTGCCATGGGGGCAGAGCCAAGGGGAGGGTGCGGAGGCAGTGCCACTGATGGCTGTCCGTGGGGGGGATGGCAGATGCACCGATGGCTGTCCATGGGGGGGAGGGCAGATCTGTCAATGGCCATCTGTGGGGGGAGGATGGATCCACTGGCCTGTCACCAGCCCAATGTCTGTCGGTGGGGGGGTGGATCTGCCTGAGAAAGAAAGGAAAGAAAGAGAAGGAGGGAGGGAGAGAAAAGATAAGAAGGAGGAGAGAAAAAGATAGAGAGAGAGAGAAAAAAAAGGGGGAGAAATTGTCTTGTTCACAGTAATTTTCATTCAAACTCCAATAGTTTGCTTGATTTTTTGAAAAAAAAATTAGTTCCATTACCCTTTAGAAAATTTGATTTTGTTTCTCTCCTGTGCGATTGGTTAATTGGTTGATATTTTATAATTGCCATACTGCATACTATAAAGTCAGGAGATACCATTCTTGAAAGTATTTCATTTTAAAATTTTTTGACTAGGGATAGCACAAGGTATGATAACCATATCTGCCATAGAAAATGGGATTAGAAGGTAGCCAATAGGTATTGTGCTTCCTAGAAGCTTGAGAGTTGTAACAAGAAGTACCAAGGCATTATACACATTCTAGAGGTGGGTTTAAGTTGGAGAGAACCTCTGGGAAAAGATCATTGGGACTATTAATTTTCTATCCTGGAGGCCTCACAATATACTTACTATACTTACATTGCATTATCTTAAATTATCCGAGTCTTCGGAGAGGGGCGGCATACAAATCTAATAAATTGAATTGAATTGAATTGAATTATTGTGTTTCCTGTTTCTCTTGGCATGTAGTGGCTTTGTATTCATCGTCATTTTTTTCAAAAAATACTATCATTTTTTCCCTATTTTATGCTTTTTCAATATAAAATTTCCCAACTTAAATATAAGACCCATCTCTGCCGTCAGGCATGGGGGAACTAAAACATCTCCCCCTTGCCCATGTTGTTTTGCCATTTGATTGATTGACTGTGTGCCTGTTTTTTATATATATTGGGACTGTTTTATGAATTTATTAATTTTAAATTGTAATTAGATTGGTGGGCATTGGATTTGTTATTATGTGTTGTGATTCCGTCTGAGGCTCCTCAGGCAACGGCTGAACCTCTGCCGGCTCCCTGCTCAGAGGGGGAGGATGAGGAACAGGAGGAGGAGGAGGAGGCCCAGGCAGAAGGGGAGGAGGAATATCAGGCCGAGGGAGAGGGAGAACAGCCAGAGTTCCCTGGGGTGGAGCTCTCCCCAGCAAGCAGCCTGGAGTCCTTAGATGAAAATGCTCAAGCCATCATCGATCACAGGCAGAGAAGAGCAGAACAACGAAGGGGACAATTAGCCAGGTACTTCCAGTCCTAAATAGGTAACAGCTGCGTTTGGGTGTGGTTCTCCCCAGAAAGGCTGAAAAGGCAGACCCACCCTTCCTGTATTGTGGAGTATTATCTTTGGGAGTCCTGGGACCTGGCTGTGATCTTTGGCGTCTCTGATTCTGACTTGTGGCCTTGAAGGCTGAAACCTTGGGGGAAAAGGCATGGGGGCTTATTCTCTACAGTGGTGTGTGTGCCAGCAAGAAGTCTGCTGTATTGTCTGGCCGTCAGGACTTTGCTGTGAAGCCTCATAGCCTGCCTGTTGGGAAGAACAGGTTTTTCTCTGTGTTTATTTTTCAAACTATAAAGTGCTTTTGCTTTTACCAGCGTGTCTGGCTGCTTTTTCCAGTTGGTGTTGAAGTCTGGGGGCACCCAGATAGAACATTATGTACTGTTTTTTATTATTGTTGTGAGCCGCCCAATAAATCTAATCTAATCTAAAAATTGTTTGAATATGTGTAAATATAAAGATTGCTGAATGGGTGCATTTATTATAGGTATGTCATGAAAAATTATGGATTATTCTTAAAGATATACATGTATAGAATAGTGGTATAAAAATATAAGAAATGAAATGAGTATATATTAAGTATGTCTATAGAAAATACATTTCATTACATGCAGATTGCACATAAGCAGATATATTTGATGTCTAAAAATCTTAGTTTCAAACATGAACCATAAAATCTATATGTATGAGCATATACCTATAGGCATATTTCATATGATCCTTTGATTCCTGTTATGATATTCATATTGGTTTATTTATTTACCAACATTTGTATCTTGACACAAAACATATAAATAAAACTCATGAAATAACAACTGTCATCATAAAATAGATATGATAATATAAAATAAGAAATAGCAAAAATGCATCCATGTCAGAGCTCTCAATCTCCAAATGCTCTTTTAAAGAGATAGCTGTATGAAAATATAGTAATATGGGCAGGGGCAGGTTCCTTACCTTTTCCTACCAGTGCACTACATGTGCATTGTGATGTCTTGTGCATATGTGCACTCACTATGCTCACCTGTGCAAGTCCCTAGCACAATTTTGCTTCTGTGCAAACACAGAGGGACAATTTTCCTTCTGTGCATGCTCAGAGAGCCAAAAATTGCAGAAAATTATAAAACAAAGATGGCGGAATGCATGGACAAGCAAAGACAGACCGGAGTTATCACACCAGAATTGCGCAATAGACAGGCAGCTACTAGAGCAGCGCACTGGACCGCACCAGTAGGAACCCACTTACTGAATATGGAAGTCCAACAGATCTAGATTAATAACATGTTTCATAAGGATGGGACAATTGTGGTAAAGATCTGCTTCCTGGTCCTCCCCTTCCCAAACTTTTAGTCCCATAAATATTGAAGGAGGGTTCAAACTTAAAATGTTTGCTTTAAAATAGATTTCCACCTGTTACTGTTTTAGATTTATGTTTAAAATGCAAATTGATCTGAGTACACTAATGTTCCACTTGTAAGTAACAGATCAATACATGTTATGTATACTGCATTTTTATGATATTGCTAGAATTTTAAGGCAAAAGATGGCAGAGTAGGTCTCTTTAAGATGTCACTATTTCTATGGCAGACTGTGGGATCATTCAAATCACTTGAAGGGGCATATGTCTCCCCCAGATAACTCCCTGGACCTCCATCATAGATCCCCATCAACATTTTTTCAAGGTCATTTTGCTATGTACAAAGCAGATTTCCTGTGGAACTGTAGAAACCTAATAGACCATTATGTATTTTAGAGCTGTAGCATAGAGATGATGCCTCACCAAAGCTATTTCAGGAAGTTCTCAAACAACAGCTTCAATTTAGATTTATTTTTTATTTTATTTATTTATTTTTATTTATTTAATTATTTTGTCAAGCATATATAAGATAACAGATAAAAGTATAAGCATAATTATGAATTCATGAAATGGATATGAGCAAAAGGAAACATTAGGACAGGGATGGTAGGCACATAGGTGCCTTTACAGACAGCGGTGGGCTACGAGCCAGAATGCTAAATTGTGCTCGCCGTGGCGGCTCATAAGTTCTTGTGGGATCAGTGCGATTTTGCTGCTGCACCTGTGGAGGCAGCAAAATCATGCACGGAGCCGCAGGTAAAACCTCACAGAAACATGGGCACACCATATGTGCAGTAGAAAAATTGCGCTGGTCCCGCAAGAACTTATGAGCCACAGTGGCGAGCGCAATTTAGCGTTCCGGCTTGTAGCCCACCGCTGTTTACAATTCTCTAAGGCAGTGATTTTCAACCTTTTTTGAGCCGTGGCACATTTTTTACATTTTAAAATCCTGGGGCACACTCTTCTCTCTTTTTCCATCCCTGTCTCCTCCCCACCCTTGTGTGTGTGTTTGTATACACACTTTTGAGCCATTTCCAAAAACAGGTGAGGGCTAGGGGGCTTTTCTCTCTTATTCTTCAGGTGCTTTTTATCATATGCTTTAAATCAAGAGTCACTTCTCTCTCTCTTTTGTTTCTCTCTCTTTCCTCTCATTCTCTGTCTCAATCATTTTCTCATTTCTCTTTTTTTCCTCCCCTTTTTGCTCATTTCACTCTCTCTCTCCCTTCCTCTCCTTTTCTCTCTCTCTTGCGTTCTTTCTCTCTCTCTCTCTCTCTCTCTCTTGCTTTCTTTCTCTTTCTCTCTTTTCTTTCTCTCTGTTGCTTTCTCTCTCTCTTTCTTTCTTTCTCTCTCTCTCTCTCTCTCTCACACACACACACACTCTCTCTCTGAAAAAAGTTGCAAGACCGGAACCTGAGCTTCCTTCTTCGTGGCACACCTGACCATGTCTTACAGCACACTAGTGTGCCATGGCACACTGGCTGAAAAACACTGCTCTAAGGAATGGGTTGTGGTCAATGCTAGGCAGTCTAAGATGAAAGGGGTGGGGATTTTTTGGGGGGTAGGGAAGAAATCACAGAGTGAGGTAGTACATTCCAGGCATTGACCACTCTGTTGGTCGTATTTTCTGCAATCAACTTTGGAGCAGCTTACCTTACATTTGTATCTATTGTTTGCTCACATTTTTTTTATTGTTGGCTCCTTGACAAGTATTATGAAGGATTGCATATGGAGCCATGTGTCTTGCCATATGAGCTAATTCAATGTTTTAAAAGAACTATGAAGAAATAATGCATACAACAGCCGAGCATCTTAATAAAGCTGAATACAGAAAAACACACTATTAACAGAAACATAAGTCCCTTCCTATAAACAGATCTAGTTGATTTACCATAGTGTCTAACACTTTAGAAACATTACGGCATTGTTCTTGGCACTACAAATTGTATTCATCATGGGTGGGGACATCTGGACAGCAGCACTACTTTGTCTTTTAGGGAATGGGCGTGGGCATATTAAGGTTTTAAAAACCACATTTCGTGTTTGATCATTTACCTTTTGGCATTTAGAAGAGAGCAAGTTGTTTCTTCTAAAACCTTTCCATCTATCACAGTGCCTTCTTTTTCATCTCCTATTTGTCCCCAGGCCAATTGAATCTCCCTTCATCCCTTTTGTTAAAGATTGATAGTACTCTGGATTTCCTTCTGCTAGGATTTTGGTAGGGTTTCTTCTGTCAAAGAAGTAAAACTTTGTTCTGCTTACATTCCGCGGTGATTGTGGAAACCAAAATGGATCCCTTGATTCATTCTGAGCCTCTGGAAAGTTGAAAGTAGCAAAAAGTGCTCTTGGAGGATCACAGGCTGTTAGAAATATCTCTGTGTGCACAGTTGCGTGTGTGCGTGTGCGTATAGGCTAAGCCATGAAACCACAAAGGAATTTAAACTAGCAAGGGAGATAATGATTCTACTTACATTAAATGTCAGGGATTCTAACATGGAAATGAAACCTAAAACTGAATAAAAACTTTTCCACTGAAAACTTTGGCTTTCATGTTTGCTTACAACTATGACAATGGTACTAACAGCAAATTCTATTCCTTTTCTCTTCCCTGAACACTCATGCCACTGAAGTAATTTTATTTTATTTTTATTTATTTATTTGTCAAACAATTATAGGATGGTAATTTGTACAAATAAAACATTGGATAAGTAAAGATAAAAAATAATAATGGAAGACAATAGGACAGGGATGGTTCTGAAGATGGAACTGTACATCAACAGCAGTGATTGATATTTTTAAAGTAAATGGTGGCTTGTTGTGTTTTAAATCAGAATTCTGCTTTCTACTTGGAACAGAAGGTAGTGTGAATCTTGGATAGCTAATTTATACATGCACACACACATGCGCAGAGAAACATAAACCAGATAGGCTTTTTCCTCTGGGAAGTAGAGCGGTTAATATTCAACATGAAATGTCTAATCTTTAAATACATTATAATCTAAGTGCTTAGGATAATTTTTGCTTTAATACCTTAAGAGTCTGCAAAGCCTGAAGGATGGGATTATTAAAATGGAATTTTAATGTCAAAATTATCAGAGAAGAGAACACATTGCTCGTATTCATAAAAATGTATTCAATTTCTCTATGATTTGTTCAAATAAGAGATGAGAATATATTTGATTATACCTTGTAAGTAATTCTGAAAGTTGATCAGATGATTGTAGGTCATTTCTACAGCAGGGCTGTCAGCGGTGAAGATTACAATATTTAAGTTGTTTCTATGTGCGTCACTATTGGCATACCTGTGTGGCCAATAGTGACACACACAAGGTTTCTGCTTTGAAAACTCAGTCCCACAGAGAGATTGTTTTGAAAGAGGCGAGACTTAAGAGTTGAACAAGCAGAAATAAACACGGACACAACTCTCCCAGATTATGACAAGCATCCCACACTTGCTGAAGTTTGTATCTTTCATTTCTTGATATTTCAATGCCACAGTGTAAGCAAATAGCTTATCTAATTCAGCAGAAATTTTACCAAATTTCTGCAAAGATAGCAATAGCACTTAGACTTATATGCTGCTTCATAGTGCATTACATGCCTTTTTATTTTTTTTAAATTTGTTTTTTTTTTCAAATATAACAAAAAAGACATACACAAAACATATACATACAACATTTGGGAAACGAAAGTTTTTTGAGTGTTCGATCAGAGAATTTTGCTTCTTTCACATAGTATTAATTCTTTAATTCTTTTATTTGACATGATGCTTTGCTTGAATTTTTATTTATTTCTTCACTGCTCTTTCCTTTAACCAGTCATAAAATTTTGCCCATATTTTATAATAATCTGAATCTTCCTTTCCCTCTAATTTTTTGGATGACCTGCCCATCTCCGTACAGTCCAATATTTTTTTAATTACTATATTTTCTTCCAGTGCTTTATCCATTTTCCATTGTTGGGCATATGCTATCCTGGCAGCTGTTAATATGTGTATAACTAAGTATCTTATCTCTTTTTCCATTTTTCACATTCAAATTTTTAGAAGGTCAGGATAAGAGACATTTAAAGAAGGCAGTCTAAGTTTGTGGGTTATAAACCTGATGCTCTGATAAATCTGTTGCTGCCTCTTAGAGCAGATAGTATCGAGCTGGAAAGATCAATAATTGGACTTTGCCAAAGATAGTTCTTTACTTTGGCCTGGTTTCATGCTGAGTAATCTTTAAAGTATCAATTCAGTTTAACAGTTGTAGCAAAATATAGGTAGTTTTAGAAAGGGAAGTCTAGTTTCTCAAGCCATTACATTTCTTCTGAACCTGTCTAAAACATTCAAAAAGCTTATATTGTAATTATAGTTTTCATATATGAATGAAAAACCCATTAGATTCAAATGAAGCAAAGATATAGAAATTGCTATAAAGAGGTCAAGTGATACCAGAACCTTTGAAAAAATGAGATGTTGTCACGATAAGGAAGGGGGGCTATAATTTGCACTGCTGGTGAGAATTTCTGTGATTAAAATGAGTGTTTTGCCTTGTTTTTGTTTCAAACAACTACTTTGACAACTGACGTACAATTTGAACATTGGCAGAATGACATATCTAAAATGGTATGGCAAGGTAAAATACAGCAGATTAAGTACAAGGTGTTACAACATGTTAAAGAAACAGAAGGCTTCAGTCTACCTGATTTGAAATTGCATTTTTCATTTTGCTGTTCCTTTTTTATGTAAGAGTGGGTAACTCTGATGAAAGAATGTATGATGAATTGGGCTAAAAGCTTTGGGTATGATATACACATGAAAACAATGGGATAATAGATTATTGAAAGGACTGACATTCCCATGTTATAATCTTAAAGAAAATTTCTATAAAATTATGTAGTGTTGGTAATTACCTACACCTCAAATATATGCTGGCAGTGTGAATGAGAAGAGGGGACTTTTTATCATAAACATGTAAAAAAGCTAAAAGAAAATGGGATTCCAATACATAAATTAATTTGGAAATTTTAAAAACTAATATGCAATTGAATCCAGAAATATTGCTTTTGGTACTGATGGATAAACAGTTGATGGTGTGTGTGTATGGAGGGGAACCTAGGGAATTTTCTTTCTGGCAACATGGCAACAAGGCTTTTTAATGTGCAACAATGGAAAAAAAATGTTTATGCCTACAATGAACGAGTGGATGATGAAATTGATGGAACTTGTTGAGATGGCAAAATTGACAGCTTTGATCAGAGAACATACACTGATTAATTTGAATGCTGTTTGGAAATCCCTTTAAGATGTTTTGCATGAAAATGGGAAAATAAATAAAATTACAACATAGGCTTGATATTAGAAGAGAAAATGCTAAATAAAGAGGAAAAGGAAAATTATGTAGTAAACTTGTGGCCCGTACTTGTCCACCTGTCTGGGAAGAGTTTGATCTGGTGACACCTGATAGAGTGGACAAGGCCATTGGAGCTGTGAGTTCCGCCACCTGTTTACTGGATCCGTGTCCCTCCTGGCTGGTCACGGCCGGCAGGGAGGTGACACGGAGCTGGGTCCAGGAGATTATCAACGCTTCCTTGGGGAGGGGATCCTTTCCATCATCCTATAAAGAGGTGCTTGTGCGCCCCCTCCTCAAGAAGCCTTCCCTGGACCCAGCCGTACTTAATAACTACCGGCCAGTCTCCAACCTTCCCTTTATGGGGAAGGTTGTCGAGAAGGTGGTGGCACTCCAGCTCCAATGGTCCTTGGAAGAAGCCAATTATCTAGGTCCCCAGCAGTCGGGTTTCAGGCCCGGTTACAGCACGGAAACTGCTTTGGTCGCGTTGATGGATGATCTCTGGCAGGCCCGGGACAGGGGTTTATCCTCTGTCCTGGTGCTTCTTGACCTCTCAGCGGCTTTCGATACCATCGACCATGGTATCCTTCTGCACCGGCTGGAGGGGTTGGGAGGCAATGTTCTCCAGTGGTTCTCCTCCTACCTCTCCGGTCGGTTGCAGTCGGTGTTAGTGGGGGGCCAGAGGTCGACTCTGAGGTCTCTCCGTTGTGGGGTGCCTCAGAGGTCGGTCCTCTCCCCCCTACTATTTAATATCTACATGAAACCACTGGGTGAGATCATCCAAGGGCATGGGGTAAGGTATCATCAGTACGCTGATGATACCCAGCTTTACATCTCCACCCCATGTCCAGTCAACGAAGCGGTGGAAGTGATGTGCCGGTGTCTGGAGGCTGTTGAGGCCTGGATGGGTGTCAACAGACTCAAACTCAACCCGGATAAGACGGAGTGGCTGTGGGTTTTGCCTCCCAAGGACAATTCCATCTGTCCTTCCATTACCCTGGGGGGGGGGAATTATTGACCCCCTCGGAGAGGGTCCGCAACTTGGGCATCCTCCTTGATCCACAGCTCACATTAGAGAACCATCTTTCAGCTGTGGCGAGGGGGGCATTTGCCTAGGTTCGCCTGGTGCACCAGTTGCAGCCCTATCTGGACCGGGACTCATTACTCACAGTCACTCATGCCCTCATCACCTCGAGGTTCGACTACTGTAATGCTCTCTACATGGGGCTACCTTTGAAAAGTGTTCGGAAACTTCAGATCGTGCAGAATGCAGCTGCGAGAGCAGTCATGGGCTTACCTAGGTATGCCCATGTTTCACCAACACTCCGCAGTCTGCATTGGTTGCCGATCAACTTCCGGTCACAATTCAAAGTGTTGGTTATGACCTTTAAAGCCCTTCATGGCACTGGACCAGAATATCTCTGAGACCGCCTGCTGCCGCACGAATCCCAGCGACCGATTAGGTCCGATCAGCTAAACAATGTCGGTTGGCAGGCCCCAGGGGAAGAGCCTTCTCTGTGGTGGCCCCGGCCCTCTGGAATCAACTCCCCCCGGAGATTAGAACTGCCCATACTCTCCTTGCCTTTCGTAAACTCCTTAAGACCCACCTTTGTCGTCAGGCATGGGGGAACTGAAACATCTCCCCCGGGCAGATACAATGAATGAATGGTATGTTTGTATGTATGTGTGTTTAGAATATGGGGTCTTTTAAATATTTTTAAATAGTAATTTAGATTTGTTGTAGATTGCTTTTTTCACTTGTTGTGAGCCGCCCCGAGTCTGCGGAGAGGGGCGGCACACAAATCTAAATAATAAATAAATAAATAAATAAATAAATAAAACTTAAAGTAAGACTACCGATACCTGCTGTAAAAGAAAGTCCGAAGTCATTTATTTGTATATTTTTCCTTTTATGTGTGTGTGCGCGCTTTTTGCTTTATTTCCCTTTCCCTTTTTCTTGTTTTCTTCTATTTCAGTTATTACTTTGTTAATTTTTATTTCTTTATTTTAAAATTTAATAAAGCAAGTAAGTGAGTGAATGAGTGAGTGAGTGAGACAAGAAAGAAAGAAAGAAAGAAGGAAGGAAGGAAGGAAGGAAGGAAGGAAGGAAGGAAGGAAGGAAGGAAGGAAGGAAGGAAGGAAGGAGGGAAGGAATCTAATTGCCCTCTGTTAGGTTGCTTTCCTGGTGTTCTCAGATATAATAGAATACAATTCCCATAATTACCGGATAGTTCAACTACTGGCCATGAATTCTGAGAATTATAGTCCAAATTATTGGGAGAGTGCCAAGCTGTGAAAGGCACATAACATACACACTTTGCAAGACTTAGATAACTGTATTTAGTAGTTTCTGAAATAGGGTTATTCTCTTAGCTGTACAGAGCTCTCTTACTACACATTTTGAATGCCTGCAACTCTGAAGTTATACAGTTATATATGAATAATGTTTATTCTCCATTTTCACATCCTTATGATTAAATACATGATACCTTCCCAAGTATCGTATTTCTAAATTTCTAAATTTACAGGATGTTCACTAGAAGATACAAAAGAACCCCATTTATTGATTCACTTGAATCAATGTAATACCATTTCATATAATAGCATTTTCCTTCAGAAGAGGAGGAGGAGGAGGAGGAGGAGGAGGAAGAAGAGGAGGAAGAGGAAGAGCAGGCTATGATGCTGATATAATTTTTCATCTTGTGATACTTTCAAATGAAATATTCATTCTGTAATCACATATACAAATATGACATAGGCATGACTTTATTTCTTGAGAATGTTGATTCCTACCATAATCTTATATTTAAACATTGGGCAGGGGGAAAGGTTTTAATATCCAAGCTTACTCCACCCATTATTGAAAGTTTGCAGTCTCTGGTTTAAAACATTGCAGCTGTTGGAAAAAAAGGAAAGAAAAATAATTGAAGAGAAGCCTGAAAAACTTATTTTGTTGAAAGCAGGTACTATATTTACATATTTGTATTTTTGGAAAGTACCTTGATTAAAGCTGCAGTCCTTATGACCACTTCACTCAAATAAATTCCATGAAATTCATTTAGGCTTATTTTTAAGCAGACATGCATAACAATGCCCTGTTCTTGTGGAATGTGTACAGTTATAGATCAGTACAAAAAAACTACATACTTTGATAGATATATTTCTTATTGTTCTACTTTATTGTGCATCTTTTCAAATCATTTGAAGACTTCAGTCCTTTATGACATATCTATCCCACATGTATGCATGCGAAGAGCTTAATCAGTACCCTGGTATGGACAAGCTGGCATGAGAGTTACTGTATATCTTCAGATATGTGAACCTCAAGCTTTAGTGGGTTTGAAAATAAATCCAGCTGGAACTTAAAAGTAAATGGGCTGAAACCTGAGATTTTTGGTTGGAGGGTGGGTGGGGATATAATAATATGAAGAAACCTACCAAATAGCCATTATTCTGTGCTGGTTAAGGCGGCTAAAGAATGTCCAGGGAAAACCCCGAAGATAATTATTCACTCTCAAAGAGAAGGTAATTTTTCATCCTCTTCATGGGTTAGACTAGATCAAATTTCTGAGAACCTTCATAGGGAAGCTTTACCAGTAAGGAACTTCGTGGGGAAACGGAAGGCAGGCAAAAACGATTATATATTGCTTCAATTGCACATGTCCTGGGGGATTTCCTGATCTACCCTTAGCAAGAATGCCCAGCTGGTGACTTACCACCAGCTGGATTTGCAGCGGGGCTGGGGAAATGCAGTCCCCGGCGTAGCCGCCATCTTGAGTGGCTGGGATCTTTCAAGATTTCATGAGATCCCGCCCATGCCTGTCATTGGCGCTGGACGATGATGTTGTCGGGGTGTGGCCAGCCAGCCCTTTATAAAGGGCTGTGCTGGCTTGAAGGCTTCATTTTGCCCTGATGATGAGCAGGTGAACACCCGCCCTCCCTATCTTTCAGTGGGCTACAGGGATTGCCTTTAGGGGGGCGAATAGGAATTTTTGGCGGTCTTGGCATTTATCTGCGACCGTTTTTTTGCCTATTCCACACTGCAGTGTGGGATCGATGGTTAAGGGGTGTTCGTTATTTGATTAGTTCTAATTGGCTTACCTTTGGTCATTGGGTTGGCAGGTTAGGGGCGGAAATTGGGAGGGGCTAGCAACTGCGTGTTCTTCGTTGGGCATCCTTGGGGATGATTGGCAGATTCTCTCCAAGAGCTCATGGTGGCTTTTAAACTGGCCTGAGCAATTGGGGAGAAGTTGCCTCTGGGTCTCGCCCATTTCAATTGCCTTTCAGGGATTGGACGGCGAGACTTCCCACATGCATTGCATGGCTGAGATCTAGGTGAAGCCGTGGTCCCCTTCACCTGGATCAGCATGGAGCTACGCCCTGAGTTGCCCAGGAAGTTTTTGTTACGTCATTTCCACCCCAAATGTTCTTAGTTGACCTCTGCGGGTCCCATTTCAGTTTTGAATTAAATAAGTTTATTTAATTAATAAAAATGACCCAGTTTAAATCCAGCTCTGTGTCCGCGTTGTTACCCTGCTTCCACTGCAAAGTATATTGTGAGATCCTTCCACATTTCAGGAATTGGGACTGATAAATGTTAGCTATTATTATTAATAATAATTTAATATTTTTGGAATGAGTAAAATTCAGGGGGAAAAAGTAATGGATTTCTTACTATGAACTATGAACTATACTTTGAACTTACTATGAACTATACTTTGAACTATGTAGTTCAAATCTCACCACCGGTTCGAGGTTGACTCAGCCTTCCATCCTTCTGAAATGGGTAAAATGAGCACCTAGATTGTTGGGGGCAATATGCTGATTCTGTAAAACTGCTTAGAAAGGGCTATTAAAACACTATGAAGTGGTACATAAGTCTAAATGCTATGTATTGACACCAGACCTTTAATTTCAAGAAAGACAAATTTGTATGGGAGAATATTTGTTGCTAAATTAGACTGTGGGGCTTTTTTAACCTCAATGTATAAAGGTTGGGACAAAGATACAATTGCCCTGCAGAGAATATTTTTTCTCTGGTATTTTTGTAAATAGACAGATATTATAAGTAGTAAAGGCTTATAATATCTATATCTGATCTTGACAGGGTACTTAGCCTCAAGATATACTGGCAGCTTTGGAGACTAGAATAAAGATGTTCTGTTTTTTTTCTTTAAAAAACAATGATGTCTATATCTCTTCTTGAGTGACACCAACATTTGTATTTCACAACTTAATTTGCCTGAGACTGATTCACTTTGGAAGCAACTTTCCATTGGAGAGATCTTGTATTCTTCTGACTCTGCCACTTGATTCAAACCTATGTGATCTAGATCAGCTTATATAACTCTTTCAAATTTGGTTTTGTCTTTCACAGCCATTTTTGCCTCTCTGCAGTCTACTTTCATGAACTTAATTTAGGTTGGCAATCCAAGTTCTATGGCTATGACCTTAGACTGAATTTTCTGCCACTGACAGGTGAGAATTTGATTCCTTGAATAAATCCTGGATCATTTTTGTTTCTGCTCAACTGACTTTCTACCTCCCTTTGTATTTACCCAAAGCACTGTCAATCATAAAACTAATTACTAGTCACTCTAACCTAGATCAAGATATTTTTATTTATTACCTGTAGTTGTTTTAACTACATAAATACAATTACTATGCTGGAGTATCACTGGATAGATCACACTAAAAACAAATTAACTTTATATTACAGAAGATGAAAGCGCAACCCAACCAACCGGTGCAACTACAGATAGAAATTGTATCTAGTGGTAAATAGGAGTTAAACTTTCAAATTTAAAGATGATACCCTCTGTATTTGTGCTAGCAAGGTTTAACCTGAAAGACATGCATTCAGAACTCAGAAGATAAGATCAAAGTATATTTAAGCACATTTAGCTTATGTCAACAAGAATCTGGGGTATGATGGGAAGAAATAAGGGAGATTAGGAAAAATGAAAAGAGGGAAGGGGGGAAATCCCAAAATTTCAAAAAGGAAAAAAAAAGAAAAATGATTTTTAGATGTTGTAATGATTGCCAGGGGGAAAAAAAACAGAAGATGAAAGCCTTGGGAAGATTTTCATTGAAAGCAACAAAAGACAAGGAAAGCATTCTCAATCAAGAATGTCAGTGGTAGAGGAAAATAATAAGAAAGGGAAAATGAAAAGCATTTTTAAGGTCAGAGAAAAATATACAGCCAAGGTAAGATTTTTCAAAAGTAATCACGGAAGAGCATAAGAGCAAAGGAAGCTAAATAAAACTAGAAAGACTATACTGCAGACTTTCCAAATGGGATTATAGAATTACAGAAACTCTTTTTTAGAAAGAGAACATATACAGAGGCTAGCTCTACAAGAAAATGTGATAAAAGAGGTAATAAATCAAGTCAGATAGAAAAGCACCAAGTTCAGATAAAATACCCATTGAATAGTGTAAAACTTTAGGGAAAAAGTTGACAAACTAACAGATTTGTTTGTTTGTTTGTTTGTTTGTCAAGCATGTACAAGATGGTACGCACTGATATAAACATAAACGTTAACAAAGTAGGTAAAAAGTAGATAAATTAGGCAATAGGACAGTAGGACAGGGACGGTAGGCACAATGGTGCACTTATGCACACCCCTTACAAACGTCTTAGAAATGAGGTGAGGTCAACTTTAGATTGTCTAAGGTTAAATTTTTGGGGGGTTTGGGGAAGAAACCATAGAGTCAGGTAGTGCATTTCAGGCACTCTGTTGCTGAAGTTGAATTTTCTACAGTGGAGTTTGGAGTGGTTTACATTAAGTTGAATATATTCTGTAATTGTGTATTGTTGCAGTTGAAGCTGAAGAAATCATTGACAGGCAGGGCATTGTGGTAAATGATTTTTATTTATTTTTATTTATTGTTGGCTGGTGTTTCTGTCCTTGTTCTCAGGTGAACACTGCAGTGTTCGCCTGAGAACAAGGACAGAAACACCAGCCTGAAGATGACGAGTGAGACCTTGTCGAAACGTCGCCAGAAATTTCCAAATCCTACACGAGAAGAAACCCAAATATACCAAGACCGTCATACCTGTACCCGTGAAAATCTACGAAAACACACACACACACACACACACACACACACACACACACACACACACACACACACACACACACACATATATATATATATATATATATATATATATATATATATATATATATATATATATATATATGTTTTTCTTATGTCGGATTACCCTGGTATATTTAAGGAACGTCACAGCTCCTTTTTTTGCCTCTAGGCCCAACCCAGGGCCACTGCAAGGCAGTAATATATTTATAGCCGACAAACTATATTTTGTATATGTTAAATGTTTTTAGCTGGAATTTTAAAATTAAGGGAGACTAGGATAGATCCATTTCGGCCTTATTAGGCCTCATCAGCTAGCCACACCCTTTCTTTACTGGGATTCGATCTGGGAAGCTTCTGCATTGTAAAGCAGAGAGCTAGCAATTAGACCCATCAGATCTGAATCCTCCCAGCTCTGTACCAGGGAGGGGGTATATGTTTTTCTTATGTCGGATCACCCTGGTATATTTAAGGAACGTCACAGCTCCTTTTTTTGCCTCTAGGCCCAACCCAGGGCCACTGCAAGGCAGTAATATATTTATAGCCGACAAACTATATTTTGTATATGTTAAATGTTTTTAGCTGGAATTTTAAAATTAAGGGAGACTAGGATAGATCCATTTCGGCCTTATTAGGCCTCATCAGCTAGCCACACCCTTTCTTTACTGGGATTCGATCTGGGAAGCTTCTGCATTGTAAAGCAGAGAGCTAGCAATTAGACCCATCAGATCTGAATCCTCCCAGCTCTGTACCAGGGAGGCAAAAAAAGGAGCTGTGACGTTCCTTAAATATACCAGGGTGATCCGACATAAGAAAAACATATACCCCCTCCCTGGTACAGAGCTGGGAGGATTCAGATCTGATGGGTCTAATTGCTAGCTCTCTGCTTTACAATGCAGAAGCTTCCCAGATCGAATCCCAGTAAAGAAAGGGTGTGGCTAGCTGATGAGGCCTAATAAGGCCGAAATGGATCTATCCTAGTCTCCCTTAATTTTAAAATTCCAGCTAAAAACATTTAACATATATATATATATATATATATATATATATATATATATATATATATATATATATATATGTTTTTCTTATGTCGGATCACCCTGGTATATTTAAGGAACGTCACAGCTCCTTTTTGCCTCTAGGCCCAACCCAGGACCACTACAAGGCAGTTAATATATTTATAGCCGACAACTATATTCTGTAACATTTTAACATATATATATATATATATATATATATATATATATATATATATATATATATATATATATATATACATATACATGATACTAGTAAAAGATAAATATTTAAGACAGGGGACGGAAGGCACTCTAGTGCACTTATTCACGTCCTTACTGACCTCTTAGGAATAGGGAGAAGTCAAGAGTGGATAGTATAAGGGTAAAGTTTTGGGGGTTAGGTGATGACACTACAGAGTCTGGTAGTGAGTTTCATGCATTAACTACTCAGTTACTAAAGTCGTATTTCCTGCAGTCAGGTTTTGAGAGGTTTACTTTAAGTTTGTATCTGTTGTGTGCTCATGTGTTGTTGTGTTTGAAGCTGAAGTAGTCATTGACAGGAAGGACATTGTAGCAGATGATTTTATGGGCTATGCTTAGATCGTGTTTAAGGCAACGAAGTTCTAAGCTTTCTAAACCTAGGATTGTAAATCTAGTGGCGTAGAGTATTCTATTGCGAGTTGAGGAGTGGAGGGCTCTTCTCGTAAAGTATCTCTGGACATTTTCCAGAGTGTTTAGAATAGAATAGAATAGAATTTTATTGGCCAAGTGTGATTGGACACACAAGGAATTTGTCTTGGTGCATATGCTCTCAACGTACATAACATAAAATATACATTTGTCAAGAATCATGTGGTACAACACTTAATGATTGTCATAGGGGTCAAATAAGCAATGAAGAAGCAATATTAATAAAAATCTTAGGATATACGCAACAAGTTATAGTCATACAGTCAACATGGGAGGAAATGGGTGATAGGAATGATGAGAAAAACTAGTAGAATAGAAGTGCAGATTTAGTAGAAAGTCTGACAGTGTTGAGGGAATTATTTGTTTAGTAGAGTAATGGCGATCGGGAAAAAACTGTTCTTGTGTCTAGTTGTCTTGGTGTGCAGTGCTCTGTAGCGACGTTTTGAGGGTAGGAGTTGAAACAATTTGTGTCCAGGATGTGAGGGGTCAGTAAATATTTTACCCGCCCTCTTTTTGACTCATGCAGTATACAGGTCCTCAATGGAAGGCAGATTGGCAGCAATTGTTTTTTCTGCAATTCTGATTATCCTCTGAAGTCTGTGTCGGTCCTGTTGGGTTGCAGCACCAAACCAGACAGTTATAGAGGTGCAGATGACAGACTCAATGATTCCTCTATAGAACTGAATCAGCAGCTCCTTGGGCAGCTTGAGCTTCCTGAGCTGGCGCAGAAAGAACATTCTTTGTTGTGCTTTTTTGATGATGTTTTTGATGTTAGGTGACCATTTTAGGTCTTGAGATATGATAGAACCTAGAAATTTGAAGGTCTCTACTGTTGATACTGTGTTGTCTAGTATTGTGAGAGGTGGAAGGGTGGAAGGGTTTCTCTTAAAGTCTACCACCATTTCTACGGTTTTGAGTGTGTTCAGTTCTAGATTGTTCTGGTCACACCACAAGGATAGTTGTTCAACTTCCCGTCTGTATGCAGATTCATCATTGTCTCGAATGAGTCCGATCACTGTCCGAAATGTTTATGTCCGAAATGTGGTGTGGGTTCCAGATAGATGAGCTGTCTTCAAGGATTGGTCTGGCAAAAGTTTTGTATGCTCTGGTTAGTAGTGTGAGATTACTAGAGCAGAAGCTATGTAGGATTAGGTTAGCAAATCTTGAAGCCTTTTTGGTGTTGTTGTTGCAGTGGGCTTTGGCACTTAGGTCATTTGATATGAGTATTCCAAGATCTTTTATGGAGTGAGGGTTGTCTGCAAGGTCTTGTTTATTCAGCTTGTATTTGGTGTTCTGATTCTTTTTGCCAATGTGTAGGACAGAGCAGTTTTTGAATTACATTTAGGTCAGATTGAAGGCAATGTAGCTCTAGGTTATCTTAGTCCAAAATTTCAAGTCTGGTGGAATAAGGTATTCTGTTGCGATGAAGGAGTAGAGAACTCTTCTTGTGAAATATTTTTGGATTCTCTTGATTGTACTGATATTTGATATGCAGTGCAGGTTTCAGACAGGTGAACTGTATTCAAGAACTTGCTATATAATGCAGTATATTTTATTGTGACAATTGCTGTGTTATATATAAATGCATAGTTCAAGTTCTAATTTTTTTAAAAAAATGTTTGTTTGCAGGAGGGAAATGGCATCTCTATTCTCAAGACTTTCAAATTATATCTTTGCAATGTATGAAGAGGTGAAAAAACAAATCTGCAATTTCATGACATACCTTGAACTGCATTAACTCTTCAGATACAGCCAGGAAATTACAGCCTAATAAGTAAAAAAATGCAAATGCAGAATTTTTATATGAGCCCACCTCCACATCCAGTGAGCGGATGATGGATGTAAGAAACAAGCAAGCAGGAGCACTTTCCAAATGCAGTTGGCACTTCTAAAACTTCCAGAATGGACTTTTTAAAAATTTCTGAAAATCCATAGAAAATGGTTGCAGAAGCTTTTCTTTTTCAACTTCCTTACTGGCCATAGAAAGAATTCCTTTCTGTTCTGATTGTTAAATTAAGCTAGATTTTCAAAAACATGACAAATCTCTTTTGTTTTAATAAAAGGACTTCTAATACCGAGATGTGTATTATAACTTTCCTGCGGGGTAAGTCTATCTGCATTTTGTCTTGATTAGAAATATATTGTAGTAATGAACAAAACATTGAGAAAAATAATAAAAAGAGATACTTCATAGCAGCAAAATCCCACACATTCTGTTCCTGAATTTATTAATAGATATGAAATAAATTAGAGCTGGCACAAACATGTTGCAGCCTTTAGCAAGAACAACACGGTGGTCCTTCCCCAGTCTCTCTGTACAGAAGATGACTTCCAGTTGCATCTTACTTCAACATGGATTGCATCTTCCTTTGCAACTGAGGCTGCACGTTAATTTGTGTGTGTATGTGTATATTTTATTGAGTTTTGGTTCCTAGTGATTGTTGGACCAGTCCATGTGGTTTTATTGGCAACATTTCCAGAAATGGATTACTCTTGTTTTGCAGGAGAGGCGGAGTAACAACACGGACACAAGAGCTGGATTTAAAACTGGGTCATTTTTATTAATTAAATTTGCATAATGTATTTAAATAAAGTAGCATAATTAGCATAATTAACTATAAACCTAACAAGGACCCGCAGGGTCAAACAATTGCTTCCGGGGCAGAAAATGACATCAGAAAAACTTCCAGGGCAACTTATGGTCGTAGCTCCATGCTAATCCAGGTGATGGACCACTCCCTCACCTGAGACATTGCCATGCACTTGCATGTGGGAGGTCCCACTGGCTAACCCCTACAAGGGGAATTAAATGGGCGGGACCCAAAGACAGGTTCCCCCCAGTTGCTCAGGTCGCTCATACCACAAGCCTTTGGAGAGAACCTGTCAATCATCCCCAAAGATGCCCAACGGAGAACACGCAGTTGCTAAACCACCACCCAGTTTTCCGCCCCTAACCTGCCATGGAGTGGGGGTCAGATCTCTATCTTGACCCCCCGACTCCCCCCTCTAACTGCACCAGCTCACGCAGTGACCGCTGCAGGTCCTGTAAGAAGATGGTGTTCCCTTGTTCTGACAGGTGAACACCGTCAGCCCGGTAAAGCCATGGCTGATCTATGGTGATGTGGGGATGGGCCACTACAACTCCACCTAACTCTCTGACCACCTTACCCAGAGCCTTATTCACTCTCTGTCTAACCCGGTGAATGGCCCTAAGGGAAATGGCATCCCTCCAGGTGATCCTCGGGAGGATCTCAGACCACACCACTTGCATGGTGGGCCACACAGTGCGAAGCCTTCGCAGGTCTTCGCGAGCCTGGCAGATCAAAGGTAGATCCCCAAGCACACACAGGTCATTGCCACCGAGGTGCAAGACCAACCACCTGGGCGCAGCTACTGGATGCCGCCCTCCCAGTAGTAGTGGGAGAAGCCCTTCCCACCACATGCCTCTTCTCCCCATCCATACGATGTTGATCCATCGGCCCAATGACAGCTGGGTCCCCATGGCGGTTCTTGCTGCTGAGCGGCCGGCCCAAAATATCATGCTGTGACCGCAAAGCAACGCCATCGGTCTCGTACTGGCGGGGCTATCTGGAAGAGGGAAAAGAGAGGTTACCTAGCCTAAGATCTTGCCCTAGACCCTCAGCCGGCCATACATAACCCAAATAGGCCACTGACCGCCAGCGGCCGATCTCCCGAATCCGCTGGCTCGGGAAACCCAAGAGTGCCGCACTAGTGGCAGCGCCGATACGGAACAAATGTGAAAAAGGTGGGCCTCATACAAAGATACACACAGACTGTCCAAGGCTTGATTAATAAGCGACAGCTGTTGCACCGTCAATGCCTGTCGGCTATCTGCAGGGGTCCCCGGCCGCTCCCTTACCCAGCCTTCCAGCATCTTCCGAATGCGGAAGTCACAAGAAAGGTCCACCAACCTGCCCGCCTTGGACAAAAAGGCGAGACCTGCTGGCTTGGACCTAATAGTCCTAACTGAAAGGCCACGCTGCCTAAGCTGGACACAAAACTCCATCAGGTGTTCCACTGGGACTGGCCAACTATGGGGGAAACCCCTATCTTGCCTGAAATCCCCGAATTCCTTACCTGCATGCTGATAAGCCCTTAGGGTGCTTGGGGCCACTGAGAGTGCCATGGTCCTGCTAGCTTCTGCTCTCCACTGCTCGGGAGCCCGCCCAGGCTCCAAAGGTGGTCAGGGAAGACTTCTGGTGACACGTGGGCCCACGGAGCCAGGGTCCGAAACCTGGACAACTGACCACGGGACAAGGCGTCAGCAATCCTGTTATCTAGACCAGGTACGTGTCGAGCCAGAAACAGGGAATTTATGGACAACAACCTGTGCACGAAATGGCAGACAAGCCGCATGACCCTGTCGCTCTTAGAGGACAGGGCATTCACAATGTGGACCACTGCCAGGTTGTCACACCAAAAGTGCACGGTTTTGTCCCTAAACTGCTCACCCCAAAGCTCTAAAGCTACTACCAAGGGAAAGAGCTCTAAGAAGGTCAAATCCTTGACCAGGAGAGAGGCCCTCCATTCCGGAGGCCAAGCGGAATGACAACACTGGTCGCCTAATATAACTCCGAACCCACAGGTACCTGCAGTGTCCGAGCATAACTGCAACTCAGCTTCCAAAAGAAGCTCATGCCTCCAAAAGGAAAGACCATTAAAGTGGGCTAGAAAACCCCGCCACACATGCAGGTCGTCTTTGATTCCTGCGCCTAGGCGGGTACGATGATGGGGAAAGTGCAGCCCCTTCATCGCATTGTATAACCTCTGGGAAAAAGCCCGGCCGGGAACAATCAGCCGGCAGGCAAAGTTAAGAAGCCCGGCGAGCTCCTGTAGCTGCAGAAGGGTGACCTTCCAACTACCTAACAATAAGTCGAGCTTATCCTGTATCTTGACCAATTTGTCTAGGGGCAATCTAGAAGATTGCTCCTCTGAGTCCAATTCAATACCCAGAAAGGTAATCCTGGTAGCAGGGCCCTGGGTCTTCCCAGAGGCCAAAGGTACCCCCAATTGAGCACAAAGGGCTTCGAAGTCCCGCATCAGAACAAAGCAGTGCTCTGAACGTGCAGGCCCTGCCAACAAGAAATCATTGAGGTAGTGAACGACCGAACCCAGACCACTGCGCCTCCTGAGCACCCACTCCAAGAAGGTGCTGAAGCTCTCAAAAAGAGAGCACAAGATAGAGCATCCCATTGGCAATGCTCTATCGACATAAAAACCACCTTCGAAATGGAAGCCCAAAAGCTCGAAGTCGTCTGGGTGTATGGGGAGGAGCAGGAATGCCGACTTAATGTCGCATTTACCAATAAGGGCTCCAACCCCACACTTCCTAACCATGGCCACCGCCGCGTCAAAAGATGCATAGCGGACCGAGCAAAGCTCATCAGGAATGAAATCATTCACTGATTCACCCTTTGGAAAAGACAGGTGGTGAATTAACCTAAATTCACCACTCGCCTTTTTGGGGACCACGCCTAAAGGGGACACCCACAGAGTTGGCGAGGGCGGGCCCGGGAAAGGCCCCAGCACCCTGCCCTCAGCCACCTCCTTCTGTATTTTGGCCCTAACAATGTCTTCATGTCCCACAACCGACCTGAGGTTGTCGGACATGAAGGCCTTCCGTATCCCCACATACGGAATCCTAAAGCCCTCTGAGAAGCCCTGCAGGAGAGCAGCCGCTCTCCCACGAGAGTGATAATCGATTAGCCATTCCCTCAAAACTTCAAGTCTAATTGGGCTGGGACCCTTTTCCCCCAGTGGACGGGGGTTGCTTAGTTTGACCCCCCCTTTTTATCCTTTCCCCTTTTGGGTCTAGTACATACTGTGGTGGCATGGGAACCCTCACAGTTCCCACATGCATGTCTGAACTTGCAAAAGGGATGAAAACAAGCCCCCTTTGCAGAGAATTCATGACATGGGGGAGGGGCGGCTTTTGCCACCACCCCCGTGGCCGTCTTAACCGGAGTGGACGCCGGAGGCTCCTCCTCCATGAAGTGACCGCTATCTGTGCGGTCACAACCCTCGTTCCCAGACATGTGGGTTGCTGCAAACCTCAGGTCGGGAACGACCATGTCCCAAGGGAGTGTGGGGTCGAATGCCACCCGCATTCTGAAAGCCTTGTCATAGTGATGCCAAATTGTTCCCTTGTACTCAAAATGAGCACGGGCAATCAAATCAATGTATTTAAACATCGAGGCAGCCCTGGCGGGCTCCCTCTGAATTACTATGGAGGCGTAAGTCAGATAAGCATACAGCCAAGAGCTGAAGCATCTGCTGACTTTTACCTTCTTAGGCTTATCCCCTTGTACCTCCCCTTCCTTCTCCTTCTTGGGGACCTCCCTATTAAGGAGTGAGAAGAGATCAACATACTCCCCTTTCCAAATAGTTTCCCTAACAGAGGGATGTAAATGAAACCAGAGAGGCATGGATGGCAGCCCCCATGGGATGGCCCCTGACCTAATGCTGGCCAGAGGGTCCCAGGTCGTGGTGACTCCCGCCCCTGTCTGCCCTGACCCAGACGCCAGCAGAGAGGCCATCGCAGGGGTCTGAGCCAATGCAACAGCAGCTTGTGGGGCCCAGACTCGGCTACAAGTGACTGCTGGTGAACCCATAAAGTTGACCCCACTCCCAAAACCCGGGGGAACAATGGCCTGTCTGGGCAGAGGGAGGAGCGGTGTAGATGTTGGGTGTGGTGTGATCTCACCTGCCCCCAATGGGGTAGAAGCCATCCAGGAGGGCCCAGCTCCTACTGAGCTAGGCAATGTTGTCATCTGCCCGGTCTGAGCCATCTGACTGGCCTGGGCCGCTGATTCAACCGGTGCTCTGCCGAGGGCTGCTGGGGCAGACGGGGTGGTGCCCCCTGGCCTGTACACCGACCTCCAACGGGCATCCAGGTCATCTAGTCTCTCGATGATCCTAGACCAGGAATGAGCAGACATGTTAGTATCATTAATAGGGGGACCAGACCTCCTGCCCCCCCTCCAGACCCCTATTTGTGGGTCCTTCTGTCCAGATAGAGCTCTGGCCGAGGGCCTCACAGCCCTCCTAGGCCGGGCCACAGGCTCAACCTGTGCAGCCGGGGCCTTCTGCCTTTTAGGGGCCATTGGGTGAATTCAAGTAAAAATACCCCGTTAAATGGTGTAGTTAAGGCATGTGAGGATCCCCTCCCATGGTCTCCAAGCCACAAAGGCTCGAAAGCTGTGCAGGGCCCGCTAGGCCGCAAACCCCCCCTGCTACAAGGCCACCCCCCCGAGAGGCCGCACAAAACCCCACTAAGGGGAAAAAACCCTAAGACAGGGGAATTCCCTCCTCGGTCCCGAGGAGGAATCCAAGGCCCTCCACCCCCAACTCCAAACTGTAAAGGAAGCCTCCGACGAGGCTTCCAACAAAATGGCCGACACCACGAGGCACAGGAAAATGGCCATCGAATGGAAGCAAATTTCCAGCCGGGTGTTTGCTTCTTGACGAGTCCGGGGCGAAAGACAGATTACGAGCATGCCAGCCCTTTTATAGGGCTGGCAGGCTCCTCCCCAGACTTGTCATCGGGTAGGCCCAAGCCACCTGAGATTTCGGCCAAGATCTCGCAAAGCCTCGCGAGATCTCGGCCCCATTCTTAAGATGGCGGCTACACCGGTAGCCATGTCCCCTGGACCTCCTGCAAAAGCGCCAGGGGATGAAGACCACCAGCGGTATTCTTACTAGGTGCCAGACTTGATATCATTTAAACTTCTAAATAGAAATGAACCTTGGCTCCATTTGGTGAGAAAAGTCTAATTTTAGTAGAAATGAAGTGTATTGCAGTAATGCATAGTCAGAGCAGAGAACTGTGTGCCAAAATCCCTAAGTTCAACATCTCCCTCCATTGACTGCCTCCCATCACTAATCACTCCATGACCAATAAGGTTGCAGCAAGATGTTTTCAGACAGGTCATTTCAAACATAGGATGGTATGCAGCTGTCTTCCTCTTCCTTGAGACAGTGTCTCAGGAAGATACAGCCTTGAGACAGTGTCTCAGGAAGATACAGCAGTTACTTTTACTTCCCACAAAGCATACTCCTTCCCATCCACTCTCCTCAGAATTCATGGCAGACCGTCGCTGCATGCTAGTGAAGCACAAACAAGTGTAAGGTGGCAGATGACACCAGGCCTGAGAAAGAGAGTAATTGGTCCAAAGTCATTCAGATAAATGCCCAAGTCAGGATTATAACTCATGGATTAGAGCCTGGGGAGGGTGAAACAGGAGCCTACTGAGCCCACTAGAAGTTGGGAAACAGATCTAGAGAGCCTCTGGGGGAGGGGACGCCATTTTTGCCCTTCCCAGGCATTGAACTATGAGTGTGGACACTCGCACATGCACGATAGCATGCACCCACACTCTTTTGGCACATTAGGGAAAAAAGGTTTGCCATCACTGTTATAGTCTGTCACACAGTCAGCCAGATGTTTCAACTGGATTTGTCATTTTTAGCGATATTGGTAGTCCTGGATAGACAAATGTTATTTGATGGTGTTACTGCTGCAGAATATAAATTATTCCAAGTAAAGCTGACTTTTGCATTTATTATAGTTACTCACACAGGCAAATTGGTTGTGGACTTTTGTCCACCTAGCGAGGCCTTCCCAAGGCTCTGGAATTAGCTGACATAGTTCAATAAATAGTAGGTAGCTACTATTCAGTAAAATGTGAAATACAAAAGAAAAAAATGTAGGTTAAAACTATTGTAAACATTAATTAATAACTATAAGTCAGAAAAATGTTTATTCATCAACTGTAATTTCCAGACATTTTCATACGTTATTCTTACATTAAAATAGCCAATAATAACTTATGACTAAAAGTTGTCAACAAAAAATAAATTAACTGGTTGCTACTGTAAACATATATTTATTTGCTGTATTTATAGATTGCTATCCCTCTATTCAGTACTGAAACCTTTTCTTTTCACGAGACATTGCAAGGTGTTTCTCTCTCTCCCAATGCTTCTCTTTTTTCTGTTTTTCTTTTTTTCAAAATGAATAAATGTATCATTGCAACAATATGTAATTACTAATTTATTGCTTAAAATATACAGCTATTTTACCAGACTGATGTAGCATTGATGCTCTTGGCAATTGGAAAGATCTGCTACATGAAATAAAGTACATAGTGAAACACTTTTCAAACACTGCAAGACTTTAAACTTAGCCAAAAAGAACTACTTGAATTTTTGAAGACTTTTGCCTTACAAAATTATACTATTTGTAATCATTAGAAAAAACACAATAAGTTTTCTATACTGTTTCCTATAACACATTTGTGTTGCTTCTGCATGGATTCAGCCAGCAGAATTGTTTTAGAAGAATTTCATATAAACAAAGCATTCTTGCAAACTGGGACTTATGGAATTGTAGTCTGGGGGGAATACAAAATGTTCATTTCCATAGTATATAATGGAAAGGCTGTCAGATTCTTAACTACAGCCGAGCAAACAGCACAGCAATGATATGTAAAAAAATATTAAACTACTCGGTACAGAGGATGAAGGCTAGCTGACTTGACACCAAACACAGAAAGGTAAATGATTGGAACTTTAATTACTTTGATCTGTCATGCCTTGTAGCCGTATGTCAGCAAAGGCAAGAAAATTGACATAGAACAAAGGCTGTGAGTGTTTCAACAACTTAACTCATTTCTTAGAGGTTGATTAATAAGTTTACTGAACTAAGCATATGCTGAGAATTGAGGGAAAATATCTTCTATACACATGCAATGGATATCCATGGCACATTCTAGACAATCCTTTCTGTAAAGAATATTTCTGCCCAATATATCAAATTTACACATCTAAGAGGCCATTAATATTTGTAGGAATTAAAGAATAACAGCGGTGAACGGGGGCCTTGGAGGTCTTCTAGACCAATCCTCTGCTTAAGGAGGAAATCCTATACTATTACAGGCAAATGGTTGACCAATCTCTTCTTAAAAAATCCCAATTTGTTCTTTAAAACTTCCAGTGACCTATAACTTCTGAAGGCAGGCTGTTCCATTGGTTAATTGTTCTATCTATCAGGAAATTTCATCTTATTTCAAGTTTGTTTTCTCCTTGATTATTCCCCATCTCCTCCTTCTTGTTCTGCCTTCAGATGCTTTGGATAGTTGTCAGCATATGAATATCACTCTTTAGGTGTTCAGGGAATCCACTTATACTATAGAACATAAAGATGAGAAACAGGATTATTCATGTTCCTTACTACTCATCATTAAAAGTATTTCCATATCAATTCTGATCAATTCCATGAAAAAAACCCCAAGAAACCAGAGATTTATACTGAATAAAACAAGACTTTTTATTTTATTAAAAAAAGGAAACAGTACAAGCTATACTGTGAATAATCAGAGAGTGTGAAATCTAAAACAAACAACAAACAAACAAATAAGACAACTTTTATTTTTTCAGAATAATGGCCAATGGAAGATGGAGTTGAAAAGAGCTGCACTAGTGAGATGTGCACCAGATCCAGAGGACTTTGGAAGGATCTACTACTAGTAAAGTAGTAGATGATAGATCACAACTTGGGGTATTCTAGAGTGGTCTTGGATCAAGTGGACCAAAATGTTACCATATGTTCTGAAGCTTTAAAATTAGGTCAAGTGTAGTAGTGGACCCCAAAATCCATTGCTACTGGTTCACACTTGTGCAGGGAGAAGTGTCCCGGATGGGTGGGTAGAGCCACTATTGGTTCACAGAACCGGGCCGAACCAGGAACAATCCACCGCTGGTCATGTGCCATTGCCAGCCTCAAGAGTTTTCCCTTTCCATCGGAAACAGCTAATTATGGATCTCAGAATAGGCCAATTGAGACAGAAAGATAGCAAGGAAATGGGCTTCTACACTCCCTGCATAAGATGGTTGGTGTTGAAAATGGGGAACATAGTCTTATATTTTCATTGAAGTAGAAATCTGCTTGGAATTCAGACAGACAGATGGCTAGTTTATGAGGAATCATAATATAGGTAGTTCTCCACTTAGAACACAACTGAGCCCAAACTTTCCATTGCTAAGCAAGACAGGTATTGAGTTTTGTCCCATTTTATGACCTATCTTGTCACAGTTGTTAAGTGAATCACTGCATTGACTTGTAAGTAACACAGATGTTAAATGAATCTGGCTTTCCCATTGACTTAGTCGTCAGATGGTTGCAAAAGATAATCACATTATCCCTGGACACTGAAATTGTCATAAATACGAGCCAGTTGCCAAGCAACCAAATTTTGATCACATGACCATAGGGATGCTGCCATGATCATATGTGCAACAACAACAACAACAACAACAACAACAACAACAACAACAATAATTTATTAGATTTGTATGCCACCCCTTTCCGTAGACTCAGAGCGGGTCACTTTTTCCAGTGCTTTTGTAACTTCAAACTTTCACTAAATGGTTGTAAGTCAAAGAATATATTTTATCACCAAGTAGCAAAATGTTGTTTCCTAAAAGTTAGGGACTGAAATTTTACAACAGGAGTGGAAAATAATATGATCTAATATGCTGAACAGATTATTTTACCTAAAGGTAAAAGATATGGAATGGAATGGAATAAAATGGAATCGAGTGGAGTGGAGTGGAGTGGACTGGACTGGACTGGACTGGACTGGAGTGGAGTGGAATGGAATGGAATGGAAAAGAAATAGAGTAGAGTAGAATAGAATAGAATAGAATAGAATTCTTTATTGGCCTTTGAGCAATAACATGCTGCTCCAACTCGAAGTGATGAATGATTGATGGCTGAATGTTTTAAATTTTGGGGGTTTATTCAATGGATAGTGTTTTATTGTTGTACGGCGCCTGGCGATGGGTGGCTTATAAATCAATTAAATTAAATTAAGTTAAGTGTGATTGGACACACAAGGAATTTGTCATTGGTGTGTGTGTGTGTGTGTGTGTGTGTGTATACATATACATACATACATACATACATACCCCTGACACTTGATCCTAGATTAAGTATATGGGTTTGCGCCAAAATATTGTGTTTATTTGGCAAGATATTTTGCTGGAAAAAATGCCTGTAATTCTAGGAGCAGAATTATGTCCATAGAGATTTCTGTAATATCTTGTAGGACCCTGGAATGGAGGCAGACACTACTGGTACAACTTAGAATGAATGCTCTTTTTAAAAAAAAAAATGTTTTGGGAACTATTTCAAGTACGTATTATGAAAATTACAAAACATAAATTATATATCACCTCTTTAACAATGCTTCCATGTTATATTATTGCATAGACTAAAAATAATTCTGCAAGAAGGAAATTCATGAATTATTTACAGTTGCCCTATGCAAAAATATAATTGTGCAAAATGAAAATCTGTTAAGACATTTACATAAGAGGTTTTCCTTGCTAATAAAAATATACAAATTAACATAGAAAATTAGGACTCAGGGAAAAAATATTATTGTTTTTAATGGTTACTGATGGCTAGTATTATGTATTTAAAAAGTGAAATTGAGGACTAGCTAAACAGATACAAATTATTATGCACACTAATTGACTCCAAATTAATGAGTCAGGAGTGATTAATCTAAGTAAGGCAAAACCAGGAAACATGGTAGAAAGCTGCAATAATTAAAAACATAAGGTAGTTACAGAGAAATACAGGTTACACCAGGGATGGGTTCCTCCAGTTCAGACAGGTTTGCCCATACCAGTAGCGACCACCTGCCAGGAAGCAGGTGGTCGCCTGCCAGGAAGCACAAATGGGCTGTCTGTATGCACATGGGGCACTTGGGGGGGGAGAGAGAGCAAGAGATCTCTCCAACATGTGTGTGTGTGTTCTCTCTCTCTCTCTCTCTGTGTGTGTGGTTTTTCCCCATTTCCTCTGACTTCTTTCTTTCTTTTTTAAATAAAGAAGGTGTGGTTGGGGAGGGGAGGGTGGTTATCCCAAAAAGCAAGACCACAAAGTTAAAAGAACAGCTTTTGAAATCCTTAAAAAGTTATGATGCTGACCTTGGACTAGCAATTTCTTGTTTTATGGGTGTTGGGGGGGGGGACGGGACGACAAGGAACAGATATCTGAGCAGGCATCCCGGACTTTTAATAAAGGTGACATTTAAAAGCTGTGTGGAAGGAAAGTTGCCTTCTCCTCCAGAAAATGGAAGGGATGGTAAAGAAGGAAGGAGATGGGAATAAAAAGGAGAGAATGAGGAAGGGGAAAGGAGGGAGGGATGGAGGGAGGAAGGCGTGAAGGTTATAATGATAGACAGTGAGGGTCTGAGATAAATCCTGCCTTAGCACTTGGCTACCAGCAGCCCTGCTGCCTTTTGACATGTGCCTTCTTGGGGATGCATTTTGGAGAAGTGTCAAAATAAATGCTAAAAAGGCAATCGGTTCGGGATTAAATTCCAAATGAAATTGGGTCTCTAGGGTAGGGAGACATGAAGAACTTTCAACTGTAGGTTTCTAAAAATCTTATTAAAATGAATGCCTAGAGGTAGCTCAGTTCCAGAAGGAGCAAAAGAGATAGGGTCCCAATGAGGGTCTTAGCTATTTAGCTCAGGAATAACAGAATAACAGACTTTGGAGATCTTCCAGTCCAACCTCCTGCCCAGGTAGGAAAATTGAGGATGCCAAAATCGGAGTAGAAGGTCTGGAAAATGTGTCAGAATAACATCATAACACTTAGAAGGGACCTTTGGGGGTGGGAGAACTCTATACCATTACAGAGATATGGCTGTCCAGTCTTCTCTTGAAAACCTCTAGTGTTAGAGCATACAGAACCTCTAGAAACAAGCAGTTCCACTAGTTAATTGTTCTCACTGTCAGGAAATTTCTTTCGTTTTAGGTTGTTTTTCTATTTGTTCAGTTTTCATCCATTCCGTCTTGTTTTGCTTTCTAGTTCTTTGGAAAATACACACCCCCCCTTTGTGTCAGTCCCTTAAAATCCTGTTGCCTATCACACTCTTGGGCAAAGCATGTGAGCCATTTCCTCCTTTCAGTGGTCCATGAAAGTATATCTATAGTATGTAGATAATAAAGTTGAAAAAAGGTGAACAACATTTTTACATAACTATAGATCCATTGAGGCTGGGTGTCAGAAGGAATGACTGAGAGGGGAAAACTAGCTGAGGCACTCCTTGATGTGAATGACATTGAGTTGGCCATGCCCATCTAGTCACATGACAATCAAACCACTCCCACCTGGTCACATGATTGCCAAGCCACTCCCCACAAAATTAAGCTATGCCCACAAAATTAAGCCATACCCACAGGGTGGTAGTAAAATAATTTGGAACCCATATACACATAATTCTGTACAGACAGTAACCAGAAAAAACCTCTATAAAATAAAATGCAGTAATTGAGACATCTATATTCATGTTTATTATCACATGCAAAGATAGCATGTAAGAAATTTAAATGAGAAAAGTTCACAATAAAGAAATATTTGTGAAACACGGATATCTTGAATCCTACACAGGGTGAATTTTTAAAAAACCCTTAAAATACAGTAAATTATAAAGACTTTATTAAAGAGTATACCTTTAGTATAAAGTATAAAAAGTATAATACAAGTATTGTTATTAAGAACAAATATTTGTATATTTATTTTTTAATGTTTTAAGCCATCCAGAGTTGCCCTGTGATAAGATAGGAACCAAACAAATTTAATAATAAATAAGTAAGTACTGTAAATAAATAAATAATTAAATGGTTAAACATTGAAATTAATCCTTTTAATTCAAAGTTGCAAAACTAAACACTGCCCAGCATCAGGATATTGGTATAATACAGAAATTGTACAAAAATTACAATTTTCCAATTAAAATATAATCATAGGATTAATATTTATATTAGTGTCTTGGATGCCTCCACATCATTATCATCATCATTGTTGTTGTTGCTGCTGCTGCTGTTATATTTAATGAATCATTGGTCCTTTGGCTTGATGTGTAGATTTAATAAACTTAATGCCTGTTAAATTATTGTCTTCTTCAAGCTTACCCTGACAGGAGGACGATCCTCTATCAGCAAATTCTTATTCCTTGATAGGCTGAATTGACATTTAATTCCTTTAAAAATTTCATTAAATTGAATTTCAAAATCCCATAATCCACTCTGTGAAGTAGTAATATCTTTAAATACATCTTACAAAGGTAAATTGCAGTTGTTGGTGCATGGACAATCAACTAGATCGGGGTGTCAAACTCCGGGCCTGTGGGCTGGATGCGGCACATATTGGCCATGTCCATGTCCAGTTTAGCAAAGGGGGAAAAGATCATGATACCCTATGTCAGTGATGGCGAACCTATGGCACAGGTGCCACAATTGGCACGTAGAGCCATATCTGCTGGCACACGAGCTATTGCCCTAGCTGAGCACCAAAATGCATGTGTGTGCTGGCCATCTGATTTTTGGGTCACACAGAAGCTCTAGAAGGGGTTTTTTGGCTTCCAGAAACCCTCCAGGGGGATGGGGAGGGCGTTTTTACCCTACCCCAGCTCAAGGGAAGAGTTTGGAGCCTGGAAAGGGCAAAACACGAGCCTATGGAGCCCACCAGAAGTTGGGAAACAGGCTGTTTCTGGCCTCCAGAGGGCCTCTGGGGGGTGGGTGGCAGAAGCTGTTTTTGCTCTCCCCAGGCACTGAATTATAGGTGTGGGCACTCGCACATGCGCAACAGCATGCCTGCACACTCTTTTGGCACCCAAGGAAAAAAAGGTTTGCCATCACTGTTCTATGTGACGATGCAACTAGATGCTTAGGCATTAGAAGAGGTTTCTACTATCCCTTAGTTTGAGCAGTGAAAATAACAATACTCCCTTCCACATCCGAAGCTAAATGAAATCCATTATTACAATATTTTACTAACCAAAAGATGAATGGTCGTTTCATCATACTATATCCCACATTTTTGCTATATAGTATTTAAAAAAAAAAAAGACAGAAAGAGAAACAGGGGATATCTCTCTTTCTATAAAATGAAATGTTATGATTATTCTATGGTCCATTTCTCCTATTACTTCAAAACAAATTAAGATCCAGGTGAGAAATCTTTAGCTGATAACATTGCCTGTACTCAACTAAAAAGTGTCTGAAATTCTTTTGTGGTGTTTGTTGCAACACCTTTGTCTCATGGGAGATGAAGTTTGGAATCTAATTGCTCAGAAATTATTTCTCTCCATGTTGAATTTGGCAATAGGACTACAAACAAAATAAGAGTTTTAATGCTGCTGTCATGTCTGTCACTATTATTTCTGTTTCTAACAGTAATATTTGATGGACTTTAATTGCATGTTTTACAAAAAAGTAGAAAAGATATAATGTAACATTCAGCATAGCCAGATAAAGGAAAATTATGTGTGTGTGTGGGGGGGGAACCATTTACTGAGACCTGCTGACAAGATACAGAACAATATAGTGGTTTTCCTAAGTCTTCCTAAGGCAGTACATTAAGAAAAAAGAAATATGAGGCATGATAGAATACATATTCAGTAAAAAATAACTTACTTTTATGTCTCGTCTGACAGTAAAACAATAATATTTAACCTGCAATGAAATATGGAAAAAACATCTTTTTGAAGATATTCAGGTTTAATATACTATTCAGTTAATTTTGAAACTTGTTTTTGTCTCTTATTTTTTAGAAATTATATGTAACTTTAGCAACTTTTCTAAATCCAGGAATTCATCAATGTGAAAATAAATTATGTCCTCAGAACTCCCAAAAGCTGGGAAAGGTCCCACAGAAATTAGAAACAAACACAAAATGGCCTTCCAGAACAAAGGGAGATGGTCCTGTTCAAAATACAGTACAATACTCCCACATGCTTTTCATTATATAGCATTACAGATTGTCCTTCAGCTGCAACCACAATACAAGTAATCTGTGATTTACAACAGTTCATTTAGTGACTGTTCAAAGTTACAACAGCATTGAAGAAAGGTGACTCATGACTGTTTTTCAGTTATGATCTCTGCAGCATTCCCTTGATCAAATTTGGATGTTTGTCAACTGATTATCAAGCATACATGACCATTGCTGTGTACGAAAGTCATGTACTCATGTTTTGCAACCTCCTGACAAGAAAAGACATTTGATTCCATCTGTGGAAGAATGGCTAAATGTCTATGATAACTAGTGATGGGCGAACCCAATGGTGTTCGGGTTCGGCAAGTTTGGACAAACTTTACGTAAAATTCGGCCGAACCTGAACCGAACCCGAACCCGAATGGGGAATCCCACGAAGAGATTCTGGGGGCGGTGCTTTGACGTCACGGATACTGGCAGGTTGCTAAGGATGCCAAGGTGATCACTTCCTGGATTTCATGGAATCCAGGAAGTGATCACCTTGGCGTCCTTAGCAACCTGCCGGTGACGTCAAAGCTCCAAACGCCGAACACGACCCCGAACTTTGCCCGAAGTTTCAAAAAATTTCGTGTTCGTGTTTGACATACCGAATAC
Organism: Erythrolamprus reginae; assembly: GCF_031021105.1. Lineage (NCBI taxonomy): Eukaryota > Metazoa > Chordata > Lepidosauria > Squamata > Dipsadidae > Erythrolamprus > Erythrolamprus reginae. The sequence goes on along the minus strand of NC_091950.1, from coordinate 174,303,005 downwards.
CGCAAAATTTGGTACGGACCCGAATTGTGCGGGTTCGGTTCGTCCATCACTAATGATAACTTTATATTTAAAAAGTACATTTGATGAACAATTCAATTTCATTTAAAAAACCAGCTTTAGACACATTTAAAATTGGGCTTTAGAGTTTATATTTTAATTTAACATATAATCCATATGCATTAGATTATTTTTAATGTATTGTTTACTATTAAGACTTTTCCTATTAGATTTAAATTTAGGTAGAAATAGGCATCCTTTGTAACTTGAACTCAATTAATAAAGTATCTTCAAGAGACATGTTTTGATTAGAAAATTGGTCTGAAATATCTTAGAGTGTTTATGTATTTAGTAGATTGAATAGATAATTAAGATACAATTAATTATAAATATTTATATAATTAAATATAATTATCTTAATATATTGTAGTAGAACATATTTGGCATATGAATTCTGATGTATCTGCACATATTTTATTGTTTATATTGGTTTTGATAACCAGAGAATGATTTGTCTTTTTTTCTTTTTCAGCCCCTGATTCATAGAATGCAGATGAGGCCGTCACAGCCACAGTGATGCCAAAATGATGCAAATTCATTGAGATATTAGAAGGGCAAGCACTGCCCTTTCATATTTGCATTACATAGTTGCAGGCAAATATGTAAAGGGACAGAGTTTGTATTGTGATGTCATGATCCATTTCATCATAGCTCACTTTCTTCATGGATGTTATTTATGTATTAGTTTCTTTAAAAAAATTTTTTTTTAATTAAATTTATTTTTTCTACTCATAAAGTATAAAGTATAAGTTTATATATTGTTCTTAAATGTTCATTGTTGTTGGTTTTGTGATGTTTGTAATTTTGTATTGTATTGTCTTTTTTTGTTTGGTATATGATCTTTTAAAAGAAGAAATTTAATATCTATGTATTAGTTTCTATAGTCACGTTCACTAGGTAAAACTGCAGGAGATTTATTGTCGACTTTCCATTTATTATCATTATTTAAAATGCATATAAAGCATTTCAAAAAACACCCTACAGTTTTACAATAAATCACACTACCACCAATTTCCCTTTTATCCATGTGTAACTTCCACTTAGCCTCCTTTTAAGTCTACACGTAGTCCTTGATTTACAACAGTTCATTTAGTGAACATTGAAAGTTACAGTAGTACTGAAAAAAGTGACTAATGACCATTTTTCACACTTATGACCATTGCAGCATCCCCATGGTCGCACAATCAAAATTCAAACCCTTGGCAACTGGCTCATATTATTATTATTATTATTATTATTATTATTATTATTATTATTATTATTATTAATTGTATTTGTATGCCGCCCCTCTCCGCAGACTCGGGGCGGCTAACAACAGTGGTAAAAACAACATGAACAATCCAATTAATAAAAACAACTAAAAAACCCTTATTATAAAAAACCCCAAACATACACACAAACATACCATGCACAACTTGTACTAGCCTAGGGGGAAAGGATAACTTAACTCCCCCATGCCTGGCGACAAAGGTGGGTCTTAAGTAATTTGCGAAAGACAAGGAGGGTGGGGGCCGTTCTAATCTCTGGAGGGAGTTGGTTCCAGAGGGCCGGGGCTGCCACAGAGAAGGCTCTTCCCCTGGGGCCCGCCAAACGACATTGTTTGGTCGACGGGACCCAGAGAAGGCCAACTCTGTGGGACCGTATCGGCCGCTGGGATTCGTGTGGTAGAAGGCGTTTCCAGATGTATTCTGGCCCAATGCCATGTAGGGCTTTAAAGGTCATTACCAACACTTTGAATTGTGACCGGAAACCGATCGGCAGCCAGTGCAGGCCACGGAGTGTTGCAGAAACGTGGGCAAATCTAGGAAGCCCCACAATGGCTCTTGCGGCCGCATTCTGCACGATCTGAAGTTTCCGAACACTTTTCAAAGGTAGCCCCATGTAGAGAGCGTTGCAGTAATTGAACCTCGAGGTGATGAGGGCATGAGTGACTGTGAGCAGTGACTCCCGGTCCAAATAGGGCCGCAACTGGTGCACCAGGCGAACCTGGGCAAATGCCCCCCTCGCCACAGCCGAAAGATGATGTTCCAATGTCAGCTGTGGATCGAGGAGGACGCCCAAGTTGCGGACCCTCTCTGAGGGGGTCAATAGTTCCCCCCAGGGTAATGGACGGACAGATGGAATTGTCCTTGGGAGGCAAGACCCACAGCCACTCTGTCTTGTCTGGGTTGAGACAAGCCCCAAGGTCTTGTGACAAGCAAAGCCAAATGAGGAAGCCAGATTCACTTAACAATTTTGTTATTAATTGAACAAATGTGTTGATTCACTTAAAAACTGTGGTAAGAATGGTCAAAAATGGGGCAAAACACACTTGAGTCAAGTCAAGGACTACCTATATTTTCATCTCCATCAGCTCATTCATCTTACAATTTACCAAATGAGAACTTTACATGCTGAAATTCTCCAACTATAGCAAATTGTGAAACACCAAATCCTAAAAGGACATATTAGAGATACTAGAAAATTCTCACTCTCTCTCTCTCTTTTATCAGAATCAACATTTAATTTTTTTTAATTTAATGTTAATTGGATTTGTATTCCATCCCTCTCCGAGGACTCAGGGATGATGCGATGTCAACATTCAGCTACATTAAAACCATATAAGTAAGCCTGTTCAAATCCATTAGGAAGAACTAAGTAGGTATAAAAGACTCTACAATTTATGTTTTATTTCTTCTGGATGGATTTGATCATAGTAGAGAATTAGATTGCACCTTTACTTTTTAAAGGAAAGAAGAGTGCTTTGCATCTTAACAAACAGAATTTTGCAGAAAGTCTTTTGGCAACTTAAAAATAAATTCATTGTACATGCAACAAAATAATATTTCAATCCTCTAGAATTCACAGAAATATGCTACAGTATAAATCTTTCCAAAGAAATATACTGTATCAGTCTTTTTGTTGTATAAATTCACCACATGATATGAATTCTGAAACTATTTTGATTGGTTGATTAGTTGGTTGATTGATGGAAATATCTGTTGGGTAGTTTATATTCAGATTGTGTACAGACATTAAAACAATATTAAAATAGAACAAAATACAATATGGATATTTAAAACACAGTTATATTAATTCAATGAATTAAATATATGCAAGTTCAATTTCATCATACTTTTATATAACTATGGAACATATACATATTTATCCACTTGAAAATTAATTCAGCAGTCTGAATTTTACAGATTAAATTATAATTAAAAATCTAACTAAGATAATAATTACAGTAAAAGAGTTTATTGAATATCATCAGCATATGTACAGCTTAGAAATAAGATTTTTCTTCTAGAATTAAATCTGAATAAATTAGTTCTAATACATTTTATTTTCTTTTTTAAAGGATTTTTTATTTTTTCACCATCTTTACATAAACATCCATACCTATACCATAATAGCAAAACATATATAACTATACATTTCTGCCCAAAATGCCATAAACAAATATCCTAAATTTGCACCTTTTGTAGTTTTATCTTCAATCTGTTTTCCTTCTATATTTCACACTTATCCCTTCCCTCTTTCTCTCTTCCCTCTACCTTCTTTTTCCCACTCTCCCTCTTTCCTACTTCCCTCCTCCTTCTCTCCCCTTCCTTTCTACTTCCTCTTCCTCCCTCTTATCCCTCCCTGGGTATCTCTAATCCATTTTATAATTAACAGATGAGCAGTTCAAAACCTTAACTTCATATCAACATCGGTGTTACTCTTAAACTTATTTATGTATGTACAGTATATATGTTTGTTTGTTTGTTTGTATGTATGTATATATATATATATATATATATATACATATATATATATATGTGTGTGTGTGTGTGTGTGTGTGTGTGTGTGTTTTCGTAAATTTTCACGGGTATATGTATGTAGATTGTTCTGAGTTCGGGTTTTGCCCTGTGTAATATTTTGCATGTCTATGCGACGTTTCGGTGAAATCACATTCACCATCATCAGGCTGAAGTTCCAAGCTTCGTGTTGTTGTAAAATGGAATGTTTGCAACTGTCATTTCTTCCTAGTATATAGTGTGGGGGTGGAGATTTGGTTTGAATGTAGCAAATAGATTGGGTGATTATGTTTTAGTGATCTGATTGGTTGGTGTAATCATAATTATTAGAAGGATTGACATGGTGTTTTTTGTTTAAGGCTGTTTTTCAAATTTCAAAATTCCAAAATCATAATTATTAGAAGGATTGACATGGTGATTTTTATGAAGTGTTTTTTTTGTTTAAGGCTGGTTTCCAAATTTCTGGTAGGTGGGACGTGTCATCTCTTTTATTTATGCAAAGGGGGCTCCTCTCAATTTCTATGGCTTCCAGAACAATTCTTCTATATAAATTCTCTGTTTTGTGAAGTAATTTAGTTTTTTCAAAGTCAATTTCGTGCCCTGTTTTTTTAATGTGCTGGACAAGGGAGGAAGTCTTTTCTTCTTTTTTAACTGCATTCACATGTTCTGCAATGCGTTGGCTCACTCTTCGGTTGGTTTGTCCAATGTATGTGGCTGCACATGTTTTGCAAGGGATTTCCTAGATTCCTTGGTATTCCAATTGGATTTTATCTTTGGGGCTCCTTAGGATATTAGATATTTTTTGGTTAGTGCAAAATGAAGTTTTGATGTTATGTTTGTGCAGAATTTTACTAATTTTGTCTGTGGTGCCCTTGATGTAAGGGAGGATGGTGGTACCATTGTCCTGTTCTTGATCTTGTTTTTTGGGGGTGTCTCTTTTTTGATTAAGTTTGTGATTGTTTTCCCTTCGAATCCATTAGAAATTAATACATCTTTGAGTTTGTTCAATTCAGCTTTTAAGTGCTCATGGTCAGCTAAGCGTTTGGTTCTGGTGATGAGAGTTTTGGCCACTGAGGTGATTTGTGCGGGGTGGTGGTGTGAGTGTGCATTTAGATAACAGTTGGTATGGGTTTTCTTTTGGTAGATAGTGTGTCCTATATATGCTGCTCACTCCGAAATGGACTCTGAGAGGCTAACAACAACTATAAATACAATACAAGTAAAAAGAGCAATAAAAACACCGATAAAATCTACAATACCATAAAAACTACTATATATATAAAAAAAGCCCCAACAACTATGCATGCTAACAGTCAATCCCAATTCCAGGCCTACCGGAAAAGCTAGGTCTTGATGGCTTTCTGGAAGACCAGCAGGGAGGACATAATGTGAATTTCTGGGGGCAGTTGATTCCACAGGGTTGGAGCCATCACAGAGAAAGCTCTTCCCCGAGGTCCCACCAACTAACATTGTTTGGCGGATGGGAGCTGGAAAAGGCTGACTCTGTGGGTCCTTACTGGTTGCAGAGAGGTATGAGGGAGGAGGCAGTCCTTTAAATAGTCTGGCCCTGAGCCATTTAGGGCTTTAGAGATAATAACCAACACCTTGAATTGTGTTCGGAGACCAACTGGCATCCAATGCAACATGTGTAAAGATGGAGTAATACGGGCGTATCTTGCACAAAATTTCTGATCTCTTTTCCAATGTCATATCTCCCTTTCAACTTTATTACTTTTTTATTTTAACTCATTCTCCAAATTTAAACAAATTCTAGTATCAACACTACATTTATATCCATTGGTTAATTACGTTACTAATTTTCCAATAAACAATAATAAAAAATATAACCCTTAATTATCTAAAATCTCTACAACAAAAAATCCTATTATTTAACAACTATCGCCCTGTCTCCAACCTTTATGGGGAAGGTTGTTGAGAAGGTGGTGTTGGTCCAGCACCAGTGGAAGAAGAAGCCGATTATCTAGGCCCTTGGCAGTCAGGATTCAGATGGAAACTGCTTCGGTTGCACTGATGGATGATTTCTGACGGGCCCGGGACAGGGGTTTATCCTCTGTCCTGGTGCTTCTTGATCTCTCAGTGGCTTTCGATACCATTGATCATACAAATCCAAATAAGTAAGTAAGTAAGTAAGTAAGTAAGTAAGTAAGTAAGTAAGTAAGTAAGTAAGTAAGTAAATAAATAATATCCCTCTGTGCCGACTGGAGTGGTTGGGAGTGAGAGGCACTGTTTTATGGTGGTTCTCCTCCTACATCTCGGCTCAGTTGCAGTCGGTGTTAGTGAGGGTCAGAGGTCGACTCCTTGTGGGGTTCCTCAGGCATCAGTCCTCTTCCCTCTGCTGTTCAATATCTACATGAAACTGTTGGGTGAGATCATCCAAGGACATGGGGTGAGTTACCATCAGTACTCTGATGACACTCAGCTATACATCTCCACTCCATGTCCACTCAGCAAAGCTGTCAGGGTCTGGATGGGTGCCAACAGGCTCAAACTCAATCCAGACAAGATGGAGTGGCTGTGGGTACTATCTCCCAAGGACACATCCATCTGTCTGTCCATCACCCTGGGGGGAATTATTGACCCCCCTCAGAGAGGGTTCACAACTTGGGCGTCCTCCTTGATCCACAGCTGACTTTAGAACACCATCTTTCGGCTGTGGCGAGGGAGGCGTTTGCCCAGGTCTGCCTAGTGCACCAGTTGTGGCCCTATTTGGATAGGGAGTCTTTGCTCACGGTCACTCATGCCCTTATCACCTTGAGGTTCGACTACTGCAATGCTCTCTACATGGGGCTAGCTTTGAAGAGTGCTCGAAAACTTCAGATCATCCAAAATGCAGCCATGTGAGCAGTTCTGGGCCTTCCAAGACATGCCCACATCTCGTCATCACTCTGTGGACTGCATTGGCTACCGATCTGTTTCCAGACACAATTCAAAGTGTTGGTTATTGTTCTGATTTCAGGCTGATTCATATAATACTTGGAATAAAGGAATTCTCAATGCATCTCATTGTAAATATATCCTCTTTATTTTCAACTCTGCACACAGTTTTCTTTCCTCATCATTATTATCTCAGCAACTAAATAGATAAGCTTGGAAGTAACATGAAAGAAATTCCACAAGTCATTTTAAAATTTATGACTAATTAGGACTAGCCAGGAATCATAAAAAACAAGTAATAAATTACACATCATCTTATACGCTTCGGAGCAAGTTCAGGACGCAGCCATTCTTTTTTGCAAGATTGAACGGATTCAGCGTCTCTTCCGTTTTACACCCGGATGTGAAGTAATTCATTAATTAATTACTCTCTAATATCTCCTCCCATCATTACAAAGTGGTATTCACACTTCACGTGATCTTGATTCTATCCCTCAATACACAAATCAAGCCTCTAAATTACAAAATGCTATCGAACAAACAGTATAAAAATCCATGTTCTCATCAAATCAAGTATTCAGCTATCCAGAATCATATGTGCTTCATGGATTTACTTCACCATTAAAACATATTTCCAATTGGCCTCCATGTTTCCAATGCGTCCTCGGAGAGGCGCGGCATACAAATCTAATAAATTATGAATAATAATAATAATAATAATAATAATAATAATAATAATAATAATAATAATTATTATTATTATTATTATTATTATTATTATTATTATTATTATATTTATTATTATTATTATTATTATTATTATTATTATTATATAATAATTATTATCATCATCATCATCATTATCATCATCATTATCATCATCATCATCATTATTATTACGTCTTTCTCCTCACTTGGAACTGAACCCAGATGGACATTTCTTCCAACACTAGTAAATTTACATTTTGAGTTTTAATTGCTTTAACATTTCCAACAAAATATCCATATGAGGTGATTGTTTATTTGTAACTTTGAGATTCTTGTTATGTAGTTTCAATTATAAAGATTCTTGAAAAAATTACTACTTTTTTCTTTCAATTTACTCCATGCATAAGATGACCAAACATCCCGAATTTTGCAGAACAGTCCCGCTTTTTCCCTATTTGTTCCACGTCTCGCTGGGTTTTTAAAAAGTCCCATATTTTTTAAAAAAACATCACATCCATGGGGGAGGGGGCTTGGCTCCATCATCCCCCACTTCAATCTCCCGCCTTCAGGAGCATTCCAATGGCCAAGCCACCCGCCTCTTGCCAGGGGCTATGGGGCAGCCTTGCAACATTCCTCAGCTGCAGAGAACCGGGCAAAGCATCCCCTCATCGTATCTTGGGGAGCAGAGCCCAGCCAGAAAGAGATTGCAGCGCAGAGCACAGAAGAGGCAATCCTGTTTGGCCAGCTGTAAAACCCAGAAGTGCTGCAGTTTCTGTGTGAAACCAGAGGACAAGCTAAGAAGTGGGGTAGACTGCAGGCTCGTCCCCAGAGAGACAGAAATAGAGGGAAAGAGGGGGGGAAGAGGGGGGAGGGAATGTGAGAGAAAAGGAGAAAGAGAAAAAATTGAGACTGATAGAGGGAAAGAACAAGGGAGAGGAAGAACAAACAAACAAGAAAGAGAAGGGAAGGAAAGGAAAAAGAGAGGGAGAGGGAGGAGAAAAACAGAAATGAAAGAGAGAGAGGGAGAGAGAGAGGAATGAGGGAAAGATTGAGAGAGAGAATGAGAGAGGGAGAAGAGGGAAACAAATGAAAGAAAGAAGGGGAGAGAAGGAAAAAGAGAGAGAGAGGGAAAAGAAAAACAATTGAAACTGAGAGAAATGAGAGCAAAAAAGGGGGGAGAGAGAAACAAATGAGAGCAAAATGGGGGAGAGAGAGAAAAGAGAGAGAGAGAAGAGGAGAGAAAGAAAGAAAAGGGAAAGAGAGGGAGGGAAAGAGAGGAAGGAAGGAGGAAGGGAGAGAAGGAAGGAAGGAAGGAAAGAAGGGAGACGTTTCCCACAGAAAACACCAGGAGCCACAAACCCACCCTTAGTTATAGTTATACTTTATTACATTAATTTTTCACTTGTGACAGACATTTTGGATAGGCAAAATAAGAACTATTATACATCACTCAGTTAAAAGGAAATGACATATAATGCGATAAAAATGGTAATAATTAATTTGTGTTCAATTATTTTACACAGCATTACTTTACAATATGTAAGAACTGCAACAATGCTAAAAAGGTAGAATATTGCTTCATACACATAGGCATAGATACTGTATTCCATGTGTTAATTCTAGTGTATGAGTTTTTCATGTCTGCATTATTCCTCTTCCTTATAGATCTATAGGGGGAAAAAAACCCTCAATTTGATTTTCATGAGGAATGGCAGAACTTCAGCTGGTTCTTCATTTCCCCCCAGCAAATGAAATACTTACCCTAGTAATAGCTTACATGTATTGTGCTAGTGGTGGGGAAAGAAATCATTATGCTGAGGGCATATTTTGCATTAAATGCTTTCCATATGTAATAGAGAAGTTTCTACAATTGAGCACTGCACTGGAGTAGTAGTTTAGGCTTTATTACTTACTTCTAATTTGTATTGATGGCCTTAAAAAGTAGCATACTTTGCAGTTCTATGAAAGAAAAGATTATAAATGGAGATTAATTATAATTTTGCTAGCTCAGTACTTGTAAAACTAAAGCAATTTATATTCCTTCTCTTAATGATCTCCATTCCTGATTGCAGTAATGCAATCTAATTGTGATTATGATAGTATCTGAATCGTGTGGGCTTCTATGTGATTGGAACTACTCTTTGCATTAAAAAGTAATTTTGGAGTAATCATGAAAAGTTACTGTGGAAAATTGGCAAGTAATATATTTTAGTCTGTATGTTAGGTTTCCCTTTTCATTTCTGATTATATCTTCTACTAAGGATAAGCATGATATTATATCAAGGATCTACTACATCAAAGACTTGCCAATAATAATTATCAGTATGAAGGATAAGCATGATACTACTGGCATAGCATAAATATGGTTAAAGTAATAATTAATTAAACTTTAAGGTCACTTGGTTAAGCTTTGAGAAAAGATAACATTAGAATAGAATCAACAACATTCTCATGAGAACAGGTTGTTATTATCAGTCATGATTGGAATCTTTATACTGTAGTAATATCTGAAAGACATATTTGATATCTGAAAATATTGAATTTATCAAACTTGTGCACCTTAATTTTATTTTTAAAAATATTCACCTTGCATGGAATCGCCTATATTTTAAGATGATACCTTAATAATTCTTTATGTCTTCAATTATTAAGTCCCCGCCAAGCTGAAATTTGAAATTAACTGTAAATTATCCATATACTGTATAATAATGAAGATACTTGGGAAGGACTTGATAAGTGGATAAAAAGAGTGTGAAAACTGATTCAATCCAATATCATCTAGTTGAAAACTAGTTATTTCCATATGAACAGAAAGAAAACCATTTAAAAAGCAGAGAGGCAAAGGATCAGCTCCTAATTGACAAAAGACCAACTGGCCTGGAAGAAAGACCAAATAAAGAACAGAAAAGAGATCTGGTAAACCAAAATAGTTCATGACCAATAACCAAAAAGTACATGGTCGACAACCAAACAAAGAAAGCAATGAGATAGAGCCAAAACCAGGAGAGAGTTGGGGAAAAAAGAGACAGGGGGGTTAATTACTGCTTTGCAAGACCCAAAAGGAATATGTGGGAAAAATACCTTTTCCTGAAAGTAATAACTGGTGGGATCACAAAATAGACAAAGTAATAGAAAATGAATAAACTGTTCTAAAATCACAAAAAAAAACAACAACCTGCAAATAGAAGTACAATGACAGTGCCAAAAACAAATATACAAATAAAGGTAGTAATAATTGACAAATTGTTATCCTAAATCGCAAAAAATAGTTCTACTTGGAACAACTTATATCCTGAGATGATACCTTTGATATTATTAAATGACAAGATTTAGTGTTGAACCGCTCGTCTTCCTGCTCAGTTGTGTCCACGATCAAAAAAAGTGGGCTGGTGGCCACACAGGCTCCTGCTGGAGGAGGTGGCTTGAGGTAGTTGTAGGGGCATAGGTGGCCTAGCTTTGGGGACCCTGAGGTACACCAGTGCAGAGCACATGGGGCAACTCCACCCCAACACCTTGCAGTCGTGACACTGGTGGCCTCTGTGGCCTCTTGCCCTGTTGCAGCCATGAGCAAGCAGAAAAATGGGCCTCCCGTACATGGGGGGAAAAAGACATCACCCCCCAAAAGCCCTAATGCGTTATTTGGAAGCCAAAAAAAATATCTGAGTCTTATTTTCAGGGAAACACAGCACCTATCCCAGGCTTAACATCTGGGTGACAATGCCATGAACCACAATTCATATCATACAGAATGCATCAAAAAGCATCTGAAATAAACTTTGAGTAGAGGCACCCATAGCCATATTAAATAGTATCAGGGTCTCTCACAGTATAGCACAATGGTGAACAATTGTAGAAAAAAATTACATTTATTTGCCAATCCTTGCTTCTTATAAACTACACAGTAACTAACAGTCATCACTGAGAGGAACAGACTGGATAAATCAAAGCCATCTATTTATGATTCTGTATGAGAGACTTAGAGGTTAAGGAAATTAATTTTCAATTATTTGGTACTGAACATATTTCAGCAACAGAGAAAGCTGGTAGGGTTGTTTTTACAGCATAAGATGTTCATGCTGCTCCTGAGGTACTGATTACTACTTCTGTGTATGAAATATGCAGCACTAGCAAATGTAAATACAGAAGAAATTACATTGGCTTTATATGGGAAAACAATGAACAAAATAATTTGTCAGGATTCCCCCCCCCCCCCTATTTGCATTCAGCTAATAGTTCTGAAATATTCAGATGTTATCTTCTGCCAAAGTCTGAGAAACTGTTTACTTTTGATTTTTTAAAACTACATGACAAACTCCTGCGTGTGATTATATTCATATCATAAATGAAGTTTCTCTAAAAATCACATTTAGTCACCTTGGCTCGACAGGCATACATTTTTGTACTTATTTAGACTTTTGTGCTTTCTGGTTTTAAATTATTACTATTATTGCTTTGCTTGTTTTGATTTGATTTGATTACAATTCTCCTGCATTACTGCAATTGTTTTGCAGTTGAATTGATAAACAGCCTTCTGAAATTTTCAAAGGAGAAAAAAAGAGAAATTTATATTTTCAACCTGGAGCTCCTCTTTTCTGTCACTTTTATAAGGTCTGGTGAATTAATATATTTAAAATAAAGAACTGACACTATCTTATATCATTTAAAAGGAAATAAGGCACAGGCCACCTTTTCATGCTAATCCTCCTTTCTTGTCAACCTTGTGACATGATAGCAGTGTTCCAACATCTCAGGGCTTGCCACAAAGAAGAGGGAGTAAAACTATTTTCCAAAGCACCTGAGGGAAGAACAAGAAACAATGGGTGGAAACTAAACAAGGAGAGAAGCAGCTTAGAACTAAGGATAAATTTCCTGACATTTAAAACAATTAATCAGTGGAACAACTTTACTCCAGAAGTTGTGAATACTCCAACACTGGAAGTTTTTAAGAAGGTGTTGGATAACCATTTGTCTCAAGTAGTGCACAGTTTTCAGCCTAAATAGCGGGTTGGAATAGAAGACCTCCCTTCCAACTCTTTCATCATCATCATCATCATCATCATCATCATCATCATCATCATCATCATTAAAAACAGTAATAAACAACAAATGAGGTTATTTATGCTGGATTTCGTATCACAATATCACAAGTGGAACACTTGCCAAGTGTCTAGGACTGTGTGATGCATTTTCGTATGATGCGCACAGATCCAAGTATGGTGGATTTTGGCAACTGACAGGTTGTGATTTTGTCAATGTTTATTGTTTTCAAATGCTGGCTAAGGTCTTTTGACACAGCACGCAGTGTGCCGATTACCATTGGGACCACCTGTCCTGGTTTTTGCGGCGCAGGCGGAGTAACAGTCGGACAACAGTATTGGGTATAAATAGGGTCACTTTTATTAACTCAACTTAATTAACTAATTAACCAAATAAGCCCACGTGACCTGCAGTGGTGCATAAACTCAAATGGGGGCGGAGTTAACTTCAACACAAACTCAACTGAGCAACTTCTGGGCGAAAGCTCCATGCCTGGGTGCAGGGTCATGGTAAAATTACACCTGCGCCCTGCCCCTGGCTACGCCCCCTCGGCGTGTGGGATGGCTCGCCACTGGTCACTGATAATATCCATGCAGCGAGCCACAGGAGCAACCCCCCTCAACGAACCCAGGCCGGTCGAGCCCTGTAATCCGAGAGGAAGATCCCCCCTTCACCTCAGTAGAGGTGCCCCTAAAGGAGATCACCGTTGCTGCTTACGCTCATTTCCGCCCCCTATCGGCCAACCCCCCCCCAGTGACCTTGAGGGGGGGGGCACTAGTCGGTGAGACCACCCCCTAACCACACTCCAACGTACAGAGTAGAGCAGGCGAAAAAACAACCAGAGCTGGGCCAATTTGCTGTGGTTGCAAAAAATTCCTACTCGGCCCCACCGTGGGCGACCCATCATATGTACCCTGTAGCAGAGGGAGGGTGGGCGGGTGTCTCCAAACTGCCGGGCGAGGGTAACTGCGCCACGAGGCAGCCCCTTTTATAGGGCTGCCTCACCCTCGCCCGGCCAATGGGTGGCCAGCGCCACCAAACTTCGTCACTGCGGCCCCTGGGGATGACGAGGGGCCGCAGGCTCCGCCCCAACATGGCGGCCTCCTTCCCCAGACCCACGCCGCAACCCCGCGCCGGCTGGTGAGTCGCCGGCGGCATTGCGGCACAGGCGGAGTAACAGTCGGACAACAGTATTGGGTATAAATAGGGTCACTTTTATTAACTCAACTTAATTAACTAATTAACCAAATAAGCCCACGTGACCTGCAGTGGTGCATAAACTCAAATGGGGGCGGAGTTAACTTCAACACAAACTCAACTGAGCAACTTCTGGGCAAAAGCTCCATGCCTGGGTGCAGTGTCATGGTAAAATTACACCTGCGCCCTGCCCCTGGCTACGCCCCCTCGGCGTGTGGGATGGCTCGCCACTGGTCACTGATAATATCCATGCAGCGAGCCACAGGAGCAACCCCCCTCAACGAACCCAGGCCGGTCGAGCCCTGTAATCCGAGAGGAAGATCCCCCCTTCACCTCAGTAGAGGTGCCCCTAAAGAAGATCACCGTTGCTGCTTACGCCCATTTCCGCCCCCTATCGGCCACAGCAGGGGGTGAAATTTTTAATTTATTCCCCCTGCTCCCCCCCCCCTGCACATGAATGTGCAGGCACCTCTGCAGGTCCGCTAAAAATTTGTCATTACCCCTTTCTGACAAATGAACACCGTCCTGCCTATATAAGTCCCTGAGGGATGCCCTAATGTCGGGGTGGTCTATCACCCCACCCCCTTCATGGAGTAACCATTTCCAGACTGCTCGATTGACCCTCTTCCTAGCCCCATCGACAGCCCTGGGATTTCTAGCATGTCTCCAAACCCTACGGGGCAAAATGTTGGACCAGAGGATGCGGGTGTCCGGCCACCGCTTCCAAATAACCTGCAATCCATCCCAAATGTGCCACAGCAAGTCAACGCCCGTAATAGCTCCCAGGTCATTGCCTCCCACATGCAAGACCAACCATCCCGGCACCCCCTGCACCTTCCCGCTGTTGAACAGCAAGGGAAGTAGCTCCAACCAACGTAGGCCTCTACGACCCAGCCATTGCACCCTAACATGCCGGTCCAGCTGCAACTGCGTGCCTGGCGTTGTCTCCTGGGCCCGCCGCTCGGCCCAGTATACCATGCTGTGGCCACAGATCAGGACTCTACAGGCCCCCTGCACGTCATCTAAAAGGGGGGGGGAAGAGACAAAAACAAAGTAGCATTAGAATCGGCCACCTGGGCCGCGCCCTGTCCCGCCCCCACTCACCTAAGGACGGATGTAGGCCCGGAAAGCCGTAGAACGCCAACGGCCCACCGCGCGTATGTCTGGCGTGCTGAAACCAACTTCGGCTGCAAAAGAAGCTGCGCCAATCCTGAAAGAGTGTGTCCCGTAACGCATGGGGTCCAGGCCCATCCGGGCCAGGGCCTTGGTTGCCACAGCCCAGAACTGGTACCTAGTGAGGGGGTCCCCGGATGCATGGCAGAAAAGCGGGCCGGGGTAACTTCCCCGGATGCCCCAATACGATGAGATTTCCCCCACGGGGCACACCTTCCTCTGGCTGGTCTTGGAAAGCTGGACCGTCACGCCCCGGCCCCTCTGATCTGTTTTGGAGCAGCGCAGACGAAGGAAAACTGAGCCCCGCCGAAATCGAATGTCCCTAGCTGTAAAGGCGCGGCCAGAGTGATCGAACTTGGATGCCGCCAAAACCTCGCTTATACGGAACGCACCAAAAAACAACGTAACCGCAACCGCGCGATAAAGGGCTGCCTCATACTGGGAGCGACACAGCTTGTCCCACAAATCACCCAAAGCCCGTAAGTGGGCCAACTTGAGGGGGCGTCTCCTATCACCCCGGGGCGGGCCCTTCTCCCTGACCCACCCCTCCAGTGCCTTTTTAATCCTGAAGTCACCTGTGTTATCCAAGAAACCCCTGGACTTGGCTATGAAAGCCAGGCCGGCCAGTTTGCCTCGAATTGTGCGGGCTGACAACCCCCGGCGTTTACTAAGAGAACAGAACTCCAGCAGGTGCTCCACCGGGGCCGGCCAAAGCTGGTCGTACCGCTTATCATGACGAAAAACCCAAAATTCCCTACCTGCCCGCTGGTAGGACCTCCTGGTGCTTGCTGCTATGGACAGGTCGATTGCCCTGTTCACGTCGGCCCTCCAATCTGCCACAGGAGCGGGGGGGGGGGGGGTGCCTCCGGTTGTTCCGCGGCCTGTGGGGCAAGCAGCCAGAACCTAGCCAACTGCCCCCTTGACAAAGCGTCTGCTACCCCATTCCTGATCCCCGGGACATGGTGTGCCCGGAAAAGCATGTTCCGGGCCAAGCACCTAACCACCATGTGACGCACCAAACCCATCACTCTCTCGTTCTTGGAAGAAAGTGTGTTGACAACATGTACAACCGCCATGTTGTCGCACCAAAAATGTATCGTCTTACCGGTGAAGCTAGGGGACCATAGCTCGATAGCCACGACAATTGGGAACAGCTCCAAGAACGTCAAGTCCCTGCACACTGCGGTGCCCTGCCACTCTTGAGGCCAGTCTGCCCTAAACCACCTATCCTTCCAGACCACCCCAAAACCAACTGCTCCGGCTGCGTCGGATTTCACCTGGAAGTTGCGTTTCAACAGCATGTCCTGTCTCCAAAAGGAGACCCCGTTATACGTCTGCAAAAATTCCTGCCACACCCCCAGGTCCTTCCTCACGCTAGCCGTCAAGCGGATTCTGTGGTGAGGCTTGGAGAGGCCGGCCGTTGCCTGGTAAAGCCTAAACATGAACGCCCTACCTGGCGCTATTACCCTACAAGCGAAGTTCAGCATACCCGCCAGCTCCTGTACCTGCCTAAGGGTCACCCTTCTGGCAGCCCTAACGACCCTAACTGTGTCCCGCAGCTTCGCTAGTTTGTCATCCGGAAGCCGACAGGTCTGGGCAACCGAGTCCACCTCAATGCCCAGGAATGTAAGCCTAGTGGTGGGCCCCTCGGTCTTCTCATGCGCCAGAGGCACGCCGAGGTCCCCGCACAACCCCTGAAAACCTGCCATTCCCCGCTGGCATTCGTCAGAGCCCGCCGGCCCCGCGAAAAGAAAATCGTCTAAGTAATGGACCACTGACCGAATCCCAGAACTCCTCACGTGGGCCCATTCTAGGAAGGAACTAAACTTCTCGAACAATGAACATGAAACTGAACAACCCATCGGGAGGGCCCGATCAACAAACCCCCCCCCCCTCAAACTGAAAACCTAAGAGGTCGAAATCCTCGGGGTGAATCGGCAAGAGCCGGAAGGCCGACTTGATATCGCACTTACCCATCAGGGCCCCCGGACCGCACTCTCGAACCACCGAGACCGCTGTATCAAAGGAAGTATAGCGCACCAAGCACAGGTCATCAGGAATATGATCGTTAACTGAGTTACCCGGAGGAAAAGACAGGTGGTGAATAAGCCGGAACTCCCCCGCTGCCCGCTTGGGCACCACTCCCAGGGGGGATACTTGCAGAGAAGGCAGGGGCGGCTCCTTAAAGAGGCCCAGCACCCGGCCCTCCCGCACTTCCTTCATAATTTTCTCCCGAACCACGTGTTCCATTCCGGAAACTGACCTAAGGTTCTTAGCCAGGCAAGCAATCCTGGGCCCCCTATACGGAATTCTAAAACCCTCCGAAAAACCTGTAACCAAGAACTCAGCCTCTTTCTTAGGGTGAAAACCCCCAAGCCTGTCTCTCAACCTATCCAATTTAATGGGGGTTGGCCCCCTTGCCCTGAGCTCCAGGCACCTGGGCCTTAGCCTGGCCAACTGCTGGCTTGTTGCCGCCTCCCCCCCTGCCCCTATAGCAGGCTGATATCGGGTGTCTGCCATTACACAACGCGCAGGCATGGCGAAAGCGACAAGCTGGCCTGGCACAGGCTCCTCTGGCGCCGTACTCGTAACAGTACGGTGGGATCCGAAAGGGCGAACTCGTCGCACCCCGCTGCGCCGAGCCCTGGGTCCCCGAGACCGCCCCCGGGCGGGGGAGGGTAGCCTCTTTTCCCTGGGTCAGCAGCAGGTGGCCTGTAGGCGTCCGCCCGCTAGCCGGGGTGGCGGGTTGCTGCGTGGCTTGAAGCCACAAATCGTTGTGCCGCATGTCCCACGGCCAGTGCCTATTGTGTGCGGCAAACCTCCTAAAATCCTCATCGTATTGCTTCCACGCCTCCCCACCAAACTCCTGATAAGCCCGTAATATCATATTCATATATAAGATAAGCTCGTGGGTCTTGTGTACATCATCTTCGACAACCACTGAGTGATATGCCAGAAAGGCGTATGCCCATGATAAAATTCCTTTATCCATCTTGACGTCCTTTGACTCCACAGCCCCCTTCTTACCTTCCTTGTCCTTGTCCTTCTTAGATTTTCCCGGCAACAGAATCTTAAATATGTCGACATAAGCCCCGCGCCAAATCTTTCGTTTAAGGGCCTGTGACATGTGCATGCTAAGCGGAGTGTCAGGGAGGCCAGGGGCAAAAGGGTTGTCGCTGTCGACAGTGGAGGTATCAGTGGACTCTGTGGTCGTGGACTCTGAGCTATCCCTTGAGGGGTCCCTCCTTTTCCTGCCCCTCTTTGTCATCCCACGTTTTCGGCCCCTCCCCCATACCTGGGCTGCCGTGCGCGAACGCCATGTGCTATGTGATTTATGTGACTTGCGTTTAACCGCCCGTACCCTGCCTCGTGGTCCCCGTGGCCGGGACCAACGATGCCTGGGTACCGGGCACTCACCCCAATGTGAAGAGTCGTCATCAGCCTCCTCTGAGGCAGAAGCGGCCCTGCTTCCACGTCTCCTCTTGAGCCGTTTTTTGGCGCGCCGGTCGGATCGCACCCTCTGAGACCTTTCTTCAGATTCCGAGGAGCTTCGGGTCCCCTCTGCGCTCATGGCACCCCTGGCGTCCTCGTGCCGGGACCGGCCCCTCTTCCTTGGCCCCTCATCCAATTTCTCGAGTAAGGCAGAAAGAAGGTGTGAAGATACAGAGACTGACTCCTCCCCTGTACCCTCATTCCCAACTGCCCGTGCTGGGGGGGACCCCTCATCAGACCCACTCGTTTCAAATGGGCTGGGGTCACCCTCCCCGGGATCGGTAACCTCCCTCCTGCTGCCACGTGGCCCCCTGGCTGGGGCCCTCCCCTGGCGGCGGCCTGCTGCCCTAGGGGTCACCTCCTGGCGCCTTGGGGCCCGCCCCCTGGTGGTCTCCTCCCCACTGGAGCTGCCCTCCCTGCTTGGCCTGCTGTCCTGCTCAGCCCCAGGGGCCTCCCCCCAAGTCCTCTTGGGGGCCCTTCTCCTTCCCGTACGGCGGGGCTCAATGGGGGGGTTGCCCTGAGCGCCGGCCTGCCCCCCCGCTGCCCGCCGCCGGGTCCCAGATTTTGCCCTGCTGCCCCTCGCCATGATTCCACCCCCCTCCAAACCAGAAGAGGCCCGACAAACAGCCGATGCCTCTGGCGCTGTCGGCCCGGGCCTCCTAATGCCGCCCACGCGACTGCCTAGGCCTCCGGGCCTAGCCGCGCTGTCTTCGCCGGGCGCCGCCGGTCTGAGCCTCCGAACTGCCGCCCCAGCGATCGCGTCGGCCTCAGAGGCTTGTCGGGCTCCCTTCGCCAGCGGGCTGCCGGCCCGAGCCTCCGCTCGCCGCCCACGCGCTTCTCCGCCTTCGGGCCTTCCTCCGCCGTCCGGGAGCAGCAGGGCTGTCTCCAAACTGCCGGGCGAGGGTAACTGCGCCACGAGGCAGCCCCTTTTATAGGGCTGCCTCACCCTCGCCCGGCCAATGGGTGGCCAGCGCCACCAAACTTCGTCACTGCGGCCCCTGGGGATGACGAGGGGCCGCAGGCTCCGCCCCAACATGGCGGCCTCCTTCCCCGGACCCACGCCGCAACCCCGCGCCGGCTGGTGAGTCGCCGGCGGCAATGCCAGAATCGTTGTAGTTTGATTTTAAGATCCTGATATCAGCTAATTTTTTCTTGTTGTTTTTCATGGTATAGCAACATCAATGATTCACACTTTTTTCCACAATTGTGTGGTCCAGTGTATTGTGTTCCAAAACCTTGTCAGCTTGTATTGGAAAGTCCCAAAGTATTTTGGCATGTTTGTTGTTATTGTTATTGTTATTGTTAATTGTTATTGTTAATTGTTAATTGTTAATTGTTAATTGTTAATTGTTAATTGTTAATTGTTAATTGTTAATTGTTAATTGTTAATTGTTAATTGTTAATTGTTAATTGTTAATTGTTGTTGTTGAGATGGACCCTAAATTAATTTAATAAACAAACAAACAAACAAACAAACAAACAATCTGGGTAAAATTATGAGGCATTCGATTCAGAAAATCCCTACAATGTTGTCTTCCCTGTCTAAGGGCAAAAATAAAATAAAATATGACAACAGGACCATTCCCCCCCCCCTCTGGATTGGATCATCACATGCTGCTGGAGACTGAACATTAAATACAGCTTCCCTCCTGGAATTTAGCATAATTAATGGTATTCACCAAGGCCTGAGAGCCAGAGGCAAAAATTCCTATAAAGCGACATTATTGTCCTGTGATTGTAAAGAGCTCCCTGTTTTGCAGTGATCCTGAGGCATTTGAGGTTGACCACGAGGTTTTTTAAAAACTCTTCCTTGGTGGAATTTGATGGTGGGATAAACAGGCTCGCAAAATAGCAGCCACAGCACACAGCGAGGCATCCAACATATGACTTCCGTCTTCAAAACGCAGCCTAAAAGGGCCTCCAAACAAGCGGGCAGACAGGGGGAAAAAAAAACCTTTTGTCAAAGGGCCAGTTTCTTAGCAACAACACCCTTTCCGCATGTCACAAGTCTGAGGCCCTTTGCCCTCTCGAAGGAAGTTCCTTAGGTGTCTTTTACACATTGAGTGCTTTGTGATAGGTTAAGGCCTGCTGGCTGTCAACTTTGTCCCTTAAGGAAACTTGACAGATCCTTAAAAAAAAAAAATCAATTTTAAGCTCACATGCCCCAGTGGGTGCCAAAGCCACTTCAGAAAGCCTGAAAGATGGCTGAGTCGACAGGATTTGACTTCCAGAGGTAGAAAGGTGACAAACTCCATCATGAGAAAGGGGCAGTTTAGGGCCTCAGAGGCCTAACCTGCTCCCAGGATCCGGGGCCTTGTGTTATATTGAACCTATTTATCTCTTTCATGGGCCCAAGGTACCACAGGGAAAGAAAAGTTGTTATATATATAAAAAAAATGCTGGCAGAATTCAGGGGTGTAAATGATGAATTACTTTTCATCAGCTGAAAGGAAACATACTCCGGAACAATACTGAAAGGGAGCAGGAGCATCTGACCTCCTGCTTCAGAGCAGCCAATATCTTCATTCAAGAAGACAACCATGAAATTACACAGAAAATGGGATTGTCATGAACAGCCCCTTGAAATCTCAGTCTACAGTCATTACGGCATGGGAAAAAGCCTTCATCCCCACATCATAACTTGTAACAGACACGGGGTGGCAGGAGGTGGGAGGGGGGTAGGGTGAGAAATAGCAGCAAAAAAAGAAAACAGGCCTTGGAATCACCAGAAAAAAAAATGTGGGATGGATTTGTTTATACTACCTTTACCTGTTAGTCTCCAAGATCATTAAACACAATCATAACAAGCTGCTGCCTTTGTAGTAAAATGCAATTAAAGGCAGTTCTTTATGCCTGTGATATAAAATCTGGAATTTTTTTAAAAAAAGGAAAAAGAAGAAGAAATGAAGGAACATATCAGAATAGCCCGTTTGGATCAATAGATTCTAATTTTATAATGTGGAAAGGGATTCTTTTTATTTAAAATATATATATACTTGACAACTATATATAGCATATTTTAACCTGCAAATTGTCAGTGTGCAGAATGAGTGACAGGGATGATCTTAGAAACCTATCATTTAAATCTGTACATGCCATGCCTTTATTATTATTTGTTTCATATATCCATATGTGTATCATTGTAAGCATTCTTGCTAACAAGAAGGCTTTTTGATCTCAGGCAGACTCGTGTTAAATTTAGGATAAGAAAATGTTTTAGTTTATAAATTTAAGCAATGTATCTTGCCCTGCACAGACTATGTGGATTAAAACACAATTGTTTTACAGATGACATGCTTTTGTGGTGTAATTCCCAACTTCATACTTTGGATAAAGTTTCACAGAAAAAAAATCAGTCTGGTTAAAGAGATATACAAAATTCATATGACAGAGAGTTTGATGTACAAAGATCAATGTGGACTTCTTGCAGCTTTTTCAGAAAATAAATCCAGAATGATACAGCATTTGCCAGGATGAATTTAATACATTCAGAGTGGGAATCAAAGGCTGAAGACTTAAATGTATGTTCTATACTTCAGAGCTAACATGTTTACAATGGGAACCTTACATTCTCTGAGAGTGATATAATCTGAAGACATCTTTTCTGATCACTTCTGAGTTTAGTTGTCTCTGCACCGTAGATTGGCTGTAGAAAATTTGCTGGGTAATGAAAAATGCCAAGGAGTGTCAGTTTGGTCTGTTGAAGCTTCACAGAGAAATACAACTTAATTATTTACTAACTTTTCTGTGCTGTTCTTTGATGAGTCATTTTATTTTTACTCACCTCTTCTTTTAATATTTCTTCTCTACGCCCCATTTTATATTTATAATCTGTAGCCAATGACTATCAGAGTGAATCCCTTTTCCTTTAATTTGAAAATATCATAAAGTGGACATATTTTTTTTAATGTAAAGTTTCTTACAATAGTTTCATTGAGATATGCTTTTAAGAAAAAATCTTTAGGGTAATTTGTTTGAGCTTACTCAGTAGTACTACATTTTTAAGCAAAATACACCCTCTATTGGAAAATAGGAGTTTGAGAGTATATATCTAATAAAACACTTTGAATAAAAAATCCTCATTATATAACCTGTCTTCAAGCAGCCAATATTTATTTACCAAAATGAATTATCATTTTATGAATGTTGTGTAAATATATTGACTTAAAACTAATTATATATGTAATAAAATCAGTTGAATACAACATTATGGATTAAACTTGAATTCCTGCTCTTCTATTAAATGTACTAAAGCAAAGATTTCCATGCTATGGCAGGGCTTATGCAATTATTGCAAGAAGGGATGGAATTTGATAGTAGAGTAGATTTGAGTAAGTTCTGTATATGTCTTGCTCGGCTTTTCCTGAATCTCAAACCCCTTAATCATCATGTATATTTTCTACTACAATCTTCTTGTATTTATTCTTCCTTATATTGTATTTTGATATCAGAACTCCAGGGCCACAGCATTGGCTTTCCCCGCCCTCTTTTCTCACTAGCAAAGCTGAGTGATATGGGCTACATTACAAGAACAGAGGAATGAAGGAGAGCCGCAAGTCCTCATATACAGTCTTTCAGTCACACCACCCTGTCAAGAAGCTGATTGCATCTTTGCCTGCCTAGTAATCACTACCACAAATACAACTGAATTGTTTGTATGGAGGTTTGGCCATGGAAGACCCTGATTTTGCTTGCCTCCCTTTAGCTCAAACACCTTCCAGCAACAAAATAGGGCATGTTTTTTTCATCTAAAAGGCTATACAGTGATACCTCTACTTATGAACTTAATTCGTTCCATGACCAGGTTCTTAAGTAGAACCGTTTGTAAGAAGAAGCAAATTTTCCCATAGGAATCAATGTAAAAACAAATAATGTGTGCGAGTGAGGAAACCACAAGGAAGGTGGCGGCCCTGTTTCCTCCCAGGAGATTGCTAGAGAGGCCCCACAGAGGCTTCTCCCTGCCTTTTCCAGTTACAGTTTCAGAGGCTCGGGTTTCTAAGTGGAAAATGGTTCTTGAGAAGAGGCAAAAAAATATTAAACACCCAGTTCTTATCTAGAAAAGTTTGTAAATAGAGGCATTCTTAGGTAAATGTACCACTGTACTCACATTGCACAGGGCACTAACATATTCAAATAGCTGGATTTCCACAGATTCACTTTACCATAATTTTGTTATTCTTTTATTCTCAGAATCCAACCATGACTTTTTAAGATTGTCTTTAAAGCAAGGTCCTTCTTTTCCCAACAACGTTTTGCTGGGTTGGGCACCTCCTTTCCCTTCCAGCTTCTGAAGTCAGCCTCCCCAAGAAAGATGGGGCAGTCTAGGTTGTTCAGAAGTTGTGTGTATGATTTCAAAAGTGCTTGGTCAACTGTTACACAGACTCCTTTTATTCACAGATTTGGTATTCCTGAAAGAGCACTAGACATGGGTTTTAAAAAAATAAATGATTAGCATTCTCTTCAGTCAACTTTTTTGAGTGTTGTGTTGCTCAGAAGAATGATTTAAACTAGGAAGGAAGTGACCTCTGGAAGCTGTGTGTTGCTGGCTGTGTGCAGCTGAATGCTCGGATGGATTGCAATTGCTTTTGCTGACATAATTTTTCATGCATCTCCATTTTGTTTCATTTTGAGTTCACTGGCCATAGCTACTCATTGCCAGCACTTCCATGATCCCCCCCCCCTGCACTATTATGGTTTTACTCTTTGTTAATCACTCCCTCCTGTTTTTTTTCTCTATCCTTCTTGCACATGTGGGTGATTTTTGGACATGGATATAGTACAGGTCTATCAAACTGATGGCTAGATACGTCACATGCAGGCCACGCCCACCCTGGTTCTGCAAAGGCAAAAAAAATTACATAACGCATGTGACGTGATCGAGTTTGATACCCATGCTTTAGCACTGTTTCAGAAGACAACCTGACCTGTGTTTAGAAACAGCTCAGCTGAGAGATAACCAAGCACTTCTGTTCCTGTAACCTGTTAATCAGACAACTTGATAGGTGGCTAAGCTAGTTGTTCCAATCAGCTGCTCATGACGTTACAAAGAAAAACGGGTGATTCCATTTTCCACCAGCAACTGATGCTCAGTGGGAAGGGAGATGAAACCAGGGGAATCCATAAATGTTCTTAATTGTCCTGCACTAATCTATGAATACACTAAGGATAGCCTCACTTTAGAGATGAAATGCTCCTGGTTCAGGCATGCCTACAAGTGGTCAGAGAACTGGTAGTGATGATATCGTGAGACTTTGCCCATCTACCTGGACACCACCATTTGGGTTCTTTTACCCTCTGTGCATGAACAAAATGCTTTGTGCATGCACAGAGGGTAAAAAAATCCAAATGGCAGTGTCCAGGTGGATGGGCAAAGTCTCGCGATATCATCACTACCGGCTCCCCGACCACCTGCAGGCATGCTCAAACTAGGAGCACTTCATCCCTACGCTCACTTGCAAATCTAGTTATTGAGGCAGAATAGGGATTAGCAATGAGGGTACTGCAAGTTACACCACACTACTAACCAGAGCATACAAAACTTTCATCAGATCAATCCTTCAGTACAGCTCATCTGTCTGGAACCCACACCACATTTTAGACATAAATACATTAGAAAGCATCCAGAAATAATTTACAAGAAGAGTCCTCCACTCCTCTACTCACAACAGTATACCATACAGAACCAGACTTGAAATCCTAGGCTTAGAACGCTTGGAGCTTTGTCACATTAAACCCAAGCATAGCCCATAAAATCATCTGCTACAATGTCCTTCCTGCCAACAACTATTTCAGCTTCAACCACAACAATACACGAGCACATAACAGATACAAACTCAAAGTAAACTGCTCTAAACTCGACTGTAGAAAATATGACTTTAGCAACCGAGTTGTTAATGAATGGAACCAGGGGTGGGCTGGGGGAGGGATGCAGTGGGGTAGCAAAAATGGAGCTCCACCCCAGATACCCAATTTGCACTGAAAGATGTTGAAAGAAAATGCAGGACGTCCTGCATAAGCCATGCCCACAACATGATAGTAAAAATTTTGGTAGCCCTTCACTGCATGGAACTCACTACTGGACTCTCATGTTTCATCACTGTTGACCTCACCCGATTCCTAAGAGGTCAGTAAGAGGCGTGCATAAGTGCACCTGCATGCCTACCATCCCTGTCCTAGGTTTCCCTCTTATTAGTACTAATATCATGTATATAAACAGTGTTATTTCTTTGTACACTACGAACACGTACTTGACAAATAAAATAAATAAATAAATAAAAAGTATATTTTTCTAATAGGGACACAGATTGGAAGACAACATTTGAATACAGATAGCTGACTATGTCCTAAGCATGCACAGAATATTGCCTTAAAACCAACAAGAATCTAGGGTAAAGTGACAATGGGATATAAAATTATTCATGGCATTGAAATGTGGACAGAGAGAAGTTTTCCTTTCATAGAGGAAGAAAGGAAACTGTTTCTTTGTACAATGCAACTCAACTGTGGTGTTTTCTGCCTTCAGAAGTGAGAATTGCTGATGTAACTGGTTTAAAAGGCATATTCATGGAGGATCAGGCTGTGGCTGCTAGGAACCTTTTCCCTGTTTACTCTGGATATTATCTTTAACAGTGTATAGTGATATTGGTAGTGGTCATTATATTTGTATTTGTGAACTGCTTCAATAATCTGATTGCTCATTGAATGAAAGTGAAAGGTTGAATAGATGAATTATGGGAGGTTTTTTTTAATATGAGTTTTTTGCATTTGTAAAAGGAATTGAAAAGTTCTTGAAATTACAAGTGTTCATAGAATCTCTAGGATCTCTAAACTTGGTAACTTTAAGACTTCAACTCCCAGAATTCCCTAGCAAGCAAGTTAACAATTCTTAACGTGCCAAATTTGGAGACCTCTGGCACAGACAACACCATAGATTATGTTTATTACAGCGATTCATCCTTCAAAATTTATTCAAAGAAATGCTTTACACACTGCACAGGAAAATTATGTATCCATTATTCATTAAAGCTGAACAATTTTTGTTATGTTTTAGGGACCTAAAATATATGCCTCTCTGCTTCAAGAGTTATTTAAGAGTTACTTATTAAGTTTAATAAGTAGATTCCTTGTATTATTTATTTATTTATTTAATTTGACTTCTATGCCGCCCAATCCCAAAGGATTCAGGGCGGCTTACAACGATATAAATTACAAACAACAATAAAAAGAAGTCAGGGAAAAAACAGACTAAATACTAAAACCTGAATTAAAACTCACAAAAACAATTCAGCAACACGCGTACTTGCCATTCATACCGATTCATGCACATGGTCAAGCTAGTGGTTGATTTAGGGCCCCCAGGCCTGCCGACATAGCCAGGTCTTCATGGCCTTATGAAAAGCCAGGAGGGTGGGGGCAGTATGGACCTCAGGGGGGAAGAGTTGATTCCATAGAACCAGGGTAGCAACAGAGAAGGCCCTCCCCTGCTGTCCCACCAACCTGCATTGTTTAGCTGACGGGACCTGGATGAGGCCAACTCTGTGTGCTCTAATTGGTCTCTGGGAGGTATGTGGCAGGAGATGGTCCCGTAAATAATCTGACCCTGAGCCTTATAGGGCTTTATAGGTAATAACCAACACCTTGAATTGTGCCTGGAGACTAGTAAGGAGCCAGTGCAACTTGTGGAGTATAGGTATTATATAGGTGTGCCGAGGTGCACCCATGACAACTCATGCAGCTGCATTCTGGACCATTTGGAGTCTCCGAACACTTTTCAAGGGTAGCCCCATGTAGAGCGCATTGCAATAATCAAGACGGGAGGTGATGAGAGCCTGAGCGATTGTGTGTAGAGCCTCTTGGTCCAAATAGGGCAGCAACTGGTACACCAGGCGAACCTGGGCAAAGGTCATCCTGGCCACAACTGAGATATGATGGTCAAGGTTCAGCTGTGGGTCCAGGAGGAAACCCAAATTGTGGATCCTATCTGAGGGGGGTCAATGTTTCTCACCCCAACACAATGGATGGACAGATCGAAGAATCCTTAGGAGGAAATGCCCACGGCCACTCGGTCTTGTCTGGGTTGAGCTTGAGCCTGTTGGCCCCTATCCAGACCCTTACAGCTTCCAGGCACCAGCACATCCCATCCACCACATATTCAGATTTTATGGAAAGCTATGCATGATGTTGGGAATTGCTTTAAAAAAAAACACACTCCAAATCAGTGATGGCTAACCATTTCCGCATCAAATATCCAAACCCCCTGAAAAGCAATGCTGCATGGCCTGCCATACATGAACCCCCAGGTGGATGCACGTGTGGCCCCCATGCATGTGCCCCTCCTCCTGCATGGGCTCTGCACATACACCCTGCCCTCATACATGTGCATATGACCCCCACATGCTCCCTGCCCCCCTGCATGTACATATGTCCCCCTGCACACCCCACCCTGCTTGTGCCTTGCCCCTGTGTATGTGTGCCAGAAACCTGAAGACCAGCTGACTGGTGGGAGGCACATGTGCTGGGTTGATGGTTCATGTGCCCAAAGAGAATGTGCTGCATGTCACCTCTCTGGTATGCGTGCCATAGGTTTGCCACCAGAGTTTTAGATAAAAACACCACAAAAGTTATAGTGTGTGTGTGTGTGTGTGTGTGTGTGTGTGTATAGTGTGTATGTATGTATGTATCTGTCTGTCTGTCTGTCTGTCTGTCTGTCTGTCTGTCTGTCTATCTATCTATCTATCTATCTATCTATCTCTATCAATCTATCTATCTATCGTAAGCTACTTAAAACCCACCTCTGCCGCCAGGCATGGGGGAATTAAGATTTCTTCTCCCCCTAGGCCGTTACAATGGTATGCATGGTATGTTTGTATGTGTGTTTGGTTTTGTATATTAAGGGGTTTTAATTTGCTTTTAGTATTGGATTATTATTGTATACTGTCTATGATTGCTGTTAGCCGCCCCGAGTTTTCGGAGAGGGGCGGCATATAAATCCAATAAAACTTGAAAACTTGAACTATCGATTTATCGATCTGTTGATCTATCGATCTACCTATCTACCTATTATCTATCTGTCTGTTTCTCTGTCTGTCTATCTATCATGTATCTATCTGGAAAAATCTATATGAAATTACCTACTAAATGTGGCATGTTCATAAGCTGATGTGTGAACAGATCCAAGTTATTGTAAGAATGAAAAGAATGAAATTAGATTTGCCCATTCCTGTATGGAAAAGCTTCTATGTCACACATGCACACACATATATCCCCCTTTCTCTCTGTGTGTGTATGTGGTTGCATCCCTAATTGGAAATTTAATAATAAACTCTTATTTACAGGACTAATATTTTTATTTAAAATCTGTAATCAGTGTTTATCTTTCTAGAATTTCATTATGTATACATGCTGATACATAAACACACACACACACACACACACACACACACACACACAAGAGTGCCCTAAGAACTTCAAAGTTTCCCAAATATTAGCATTATTTCTTAATACTTCATCATTGTGGAATGTACAACATATACAAAACTTTATGAGGCTTGTACAAATAATATAAATTTTATAACAAATGGGATACTTGGGCTTTAATGTAATAGAAAATTGAAATTTAGAATTACTTTAAGTTCAGTGATACAATGTTGCTACACTAATTTATATAAGATCTGCTGTAGTGTAAATGTTTTCAGTTATATGAGATATTGTACCTAATTCTGGAGCTCTGGTTTCAAAAAGTTTTTTTTTTATTGGCAAGGGTATAGGGTGTAATTAAAGAAATAAAAATCAGAAATGGATGGAGAAATATATGTATTACCCTTCATGTAGTCTGTGTTAAACTTGGATTTTGATGCATTTTCTATTGATTCACTTCCCCCTTGCCAGTCCGTTGAGTTAATTCACAATGGCTAGCAGAAAAGACCAAAGGTGTGGGGGGACGCTAATGGCAAACAAGTAATTATGGCAAAAGTGTGGAAATAGGATTGAAGAATTATATTTAGAGGGTGGGGTAGGCGTGATGAAAAAGCTAAGTCTAGTCATCCCTTCCTCCTTCCCATTTATACTTACTGGGTTTTTACATGGCGATAAATAAAATGATGGCATCAAATAAGACAGTGTCTGATTTCCAGCTGTTCCATTTTCAACTGTGCAGCATAATTGTATGAGAGAAAGATCACGAGAGACGAGATGAAGAAATCCTGCCTAGGAAATGGTCAGATAAGACAGCTCAAAACCCACAGAGGCATAATGGGTAGAGAAAGAGGTTCAGAAAAGACCCTTTCTAGCTTCTCAAGTTGTAAAGGCGATGGTGGGAGAATTGTATTTTCAAACCTATTTATTTATTTTATTGATTGATTGATTTTGTCCAATACACAATGAGGGTTTTAGTGGGTATACACATAGTAAAATACATAATGAAGGTTATAGAGGATATACTCATAGTAAAATATATCTAAGAAAGAATAGAAGATATAGGAATAAAACATATCAATGAAAGAATAGAAGAAGAGATATAGGAATAGAAGAAAGGTATAGGAGATATAGGAGAGCAATAGAAGAGGGGATGAAAGGCACTCTCCTGCACTTGTACTTGCCCCTTACTGACCTCTTAGGAATCTGGAAAGGTCAACCGTGGATAATCTAAGGGTTAAGTGTTGGGGGTTTGGGGATGACACTATGGAGTCCGGTAATAAGTTCCACATTTCGACAACTCGGTTACTGAAGTCATATTTTTTACAGTCAAGTTTGGAGCGGTTAATATTAAGTTTAAATCTGTGGTGTGCTCTTGTGTGGTTGTGGTTGAAGCTGAAGTAGTCGCCGACAGGCAGGACATTGCAGCATATGATCTTGTGGGCAATACTTAGATCATGTTTAAGGCATCTTAGCTCTAAGCTTTCTAGGCCCAGTCTAGTCTCGTAGGGTATTCTGTTTCGAGTGGAGGAATGAATGGCTCTTCTGGACATTTTCAAACTTCTCTTAATTTAGCCTTACAATAAAGTAGAATGGACTCCTTTAATCACATTTCCTGTCTGGGAAGGTTGACATATAGTAGGCAAACATATCTAATCCACCTCCCTCCTCCTAATTTCCTCACAACAAGCCTGTGAAGTAACTTGGGCTGAACGAAAGTAACCAATCATAGATGATACAGAAGGCTTTCATAGCTAACTAAGACCAGGACCCGTGGTATCATAGTGGATGAAACAACATTTCCTTGAAATCTGAATATCCCTTATTCAGGACCATTTATAATCTATTTGGAAGCAGTCCCTGCCAGCAAAATGGGCATTTTTAGAACCTTCTTCCTCTTGTTCAAATACACTGGGATGTCAACTGACTACTTGTCTTAGGGTGAACACAGGGCATGAATGCCAGGCTGATGTAAGTATGGCACCAAATCTGCCTTTTGCCAATAACTGCAGTTACATCACCATTGGCAAAGCTTATACAGGTCTATGTTCTGTCTCTTGTGTCACTCTGGGAGAAGATATAGAAACATTCTACAGTTGGTATGATTATGTCCTTGTGAAATTGGCATACGTAGCCACCCTACAGCTTTTTATTCATTGTTCATTTGACAGAGGTATTGGAAGTTTTCCTATTTCCCCAATACTCACAAGATCAGCATATATCCAGATCAAAGCTAGATCCATTTATTGTTCACAAAATAAAATCAAGTCACTATGCTTTATATTGCAGGGTGTAAAATCTATTACAAATAGATTGTTGTGAAGATCACGTAAGGACCATCCCCGTACTTTACATACTCAAATTATTGTTCTTAAATTATAGTTAGTGTATTGTTATTCTGTTTTTCATCCTGTATTTTTTTATTTCATAATGTTCACAATATTATTAATATCAATCAGGTGTATTATAGATGGACATTATCATTTTATTAGTAATACTAGCTTTTAGAGGTATTTTACCTTTTATATCTGAAATGTTTAATGTAAACAACTTAAATAACAAATCTAATTAACCCCTCCCTCCGATTTTGTCACTTTGAAATAAACCCTTTGGCAAGATGTAATGGAGGCCTCCAATGGCTGCATCAAAGCTTTTGGAGGTTACATACTTTTGGAGGCATCAAGTGTTCAACTGTGCTATAAAATACTACCATAGTTGGAATACAAAGTGGGCAGGATGGAAGACATTCTATTTCATGAAGGACTTTGTGAAAAGGAGAGTCTCTATTCTGCTTCTTCCTCCTGTGGCTGCAGCTCCAAACCTTGTAGTTCCATGCCATTCCAGATGATTACCAAAAGTTTATCCTGGTCATCAAACTTCATTGCCCAAGGAGAACTCTGATCGGGCATCTTAGAACCACAATGGAAGATATTTGAATCAAAAGTAAGGCAAACATACCATAAAATAGACTCAGAAAGCTAGAATGAGACTAATGATGTGCCTGGGATGTAGAATATTTCTTAAAACAAATGGAATAGGTATTATTAGAAATAGGTAGAAACTGTGGTTTCAAATGAAATAATGGATTAGTAGGATAATACTTTTAGATGTAACCTTTGCACATTCCTGAGAACTGTCCGTGTTTCCATTGGCATCTGTTAATTGAATATAAAATATTTCCTAGAGGGCAAGGAAATCATCTTATTTGATTTATGTGGATCCTGTTTACTCTTTAACTCTGAACTCAGCAGGTTAAGCATTAAGAAGACAGAAAAGTTACTATATTTCTATTTCCAGCTGGTGGTATACAAAAGACAGGAAGTTATCTCATTAATTGGGAACCAGCTTTATGCAAATTATACTTAGCAGAAAGGCTTCCCTTCATACTTCTTCCCCCCCAAAAAAATTACCTAATAAAATCGGAATAAAAGGCCATATTCAACAGTCTTTGTTGTATTTTTAGCACAAGACTCTTTCTGTTGTTGCAAATTTGACCAAATGTGCCTCGTTCCAAAAGGGTGTTTATGAAATAAGGCCACTCAAAAGCTTTTATTCCTTAACAGCCTTCAGTTACTTTTGTGCCACAAAAAAATTAACATAATTAGTCACAGAGAATAGATGACATAAGCAGCATGCCGGGCACAAAAGGGAGAGCCTATATCTATGGAAGGTATTTGGGAGAGATCAAAAAATTTTCAAAGTACCCAAAACTAGAAGGTCCTTCTTATTTATGCACAAGCCTTAAGATACTTTTCTCTCTCTCTCTCTCTCTCTCTCTCTTTTTCAAGTCCGTGAAATTCACATAATGAGATGCAGCAGACAGATGACATTAGCGATGAAGCATTAGAAAGAGGTCAGTTTCTTCTGAAAGATAGGCACTGTTCCTCCTTGTCATTAATTTGCAGCTTCAAAGCAGTGAGCATATGATAGTCTGGCATGTTAAGCAAGTTGCAGTTATCTTTAAATAACCATTTTTTCCAGTTATTAGAAGCTAAAGTTTTAAAACTTCTGACTGAAAGAAAAATTAAAGCACGCAGCAGTGCAAAATAGACTACAGAGAGATTAAAAGAGAAGGGGAGAGAGGGGGGAGAGGGAGAGGAAATTAAATGTATTCTATAAATGAAGTTAGCTGTCCTCTATGGAGGGGGGGAAAGGGGGAAGCTGCCTTAACTTTGACTGTGTAGAAATGTAGAGACCTCAAAAGACAGAAAGTCGAGTGTGTACTTTTTTTAAAAAAAAAATGGTATTTGGTATTTTTTACTCATTCTCTTCTTGTTATTAACATTCTACAATGTTGCCTTAGAGCTACCTTTCTCAACCTTTTTACACTGGAGAAAGTCTAGAAATAATTTTCAAGTCTTTCAAGAACCCCTTCTTAAATATTATTGTTCACTATTTATGTATTGTATTGTATTGTATTGTATTGTATTGTATCGTATTGTATCGTATCGTATCGTATCGTATCGTATTTCTATGCCACCCAACTTCCAAAGGACTCTGGGTGGCTTACAACAAGATATAAAATACATTTAAAAATATCATAAAATATTAAGAAAAAATCAATGAAAAAATCACATACATACATATCATTCAAGGCCGGACCTCATAAAATTGTGAGATCAATGGCCCCAAGCCTGCCG
This sequence comes from Erythrolamprus reginae, assembly GCF_031021105.1. Taxonomy (NCBI): domain Eukaryota; kingdom Metazoa; phylum Chordata; class Lepidosauria; order Squamata; family Dipsadidae; genus Erythrolamprus; species Erythrolamprus reginae. Next base: position 174,269,614 of record NC_091950.1, on the reverse strand, counting down.
GAAAAGCCAGGTCATCAATGCTTTCCAGAAGATCAATAGAGTGGGGGCAATCTGAATCTCAGAAGGTAGTTGGTTCCAGAGAGTCGGGGTAGCCACAAAGAAGGCCCTTCCCCAGCCAACACTGTTTAGCTGATGGGACCTGGATGAGACCAGCTCTGTGGGATTTTACCAGTTGCTGGGAACTATGAGGGGGAAGGCGGTCTGAGAGATAACTTGGCCCTGAGCCATGTAGTGCTTTAAAGGTAATAACCAACACCTTGAATTGAGCATGGAGATCAACAGGGAGCTGTGCAGCTTGTGGAGGATTGGTGTAATGTGTAATGTACCTGGGTGCACGCACAACCACTCACATGGCTACATTCTGCACCAATTGTAGCCCCATGTAAAGTGTGTTGCAATAATAATAATAATAATAATAATAATAATAATAATAATAATAATAATAGATTTGTATGCCACCCCTCTCTGAGGACTCAGAGTAGCTCACAACAACAATACACAGTATACAAATCCAATGTTTAAAAAACAATTTAAAAACCCTTACTATAAAAATAATCACACAACCCTAACAAACCATACATAAAACCATAGTAGCTAAGTTTCCCCATGCCTGGTGACATAGGTGGGTTTTCAGGAGCTTGCGAAAGGCCAGTACGGTGAGGGCAGTCCTAATCTCCAGGGTGAATTGATTCCAGAGGGCCGGGGCCACCATAGAGAAGGCTCTTTCCCTGCGTCCCGCCAGACAGCATTGTTTAGTCGATGAGACCCGGAGAAGGCCAACTCTGTGGGACCTAGTGGGTCGCTGGGATTCGTGCGGCAGAAGGCGGTCCTGAAGATATCCTGGTCCGATGCCATGTAATCCAACTGTGAGGTGATGAGGGCATGAGTGACTGTATGGAGAGCCTCCTGATCCAAGTAGGGTCAAAATTGGTGCATCAGCTGAACCCATGAAAAGGTCCCCTTAACTACAGCTGTTGGATGTTGGTCCAATCTAAGCTAGGAGGACACCCAAATTGTTAACCCATTCTGAGGGAGACAATTTCTCCACTTCAGATCCATGGATGGACAGCTGATACAGTCTTTAGGAGGCAGTAACCTAAGCCACTCAGTCTTGTCTGGGTTAAATCTGACCCTGTTGATACCAATCCGGACCCGGAGTGGCACAGCAGGTAGAGTGCTGTACTGCAGGCCACTGAAGCTGACTTTAGATCTGTAGGTCAGCGGTTCAAATTCCATCACCGGCTCAAGGTTGACTCAGCCTTCCATCCTTCCAAGGTAGGTAAAATGAGGCCCCGGATTGTGGGGGCAATAGGCTGGCTCTGTTAAAAAGTGCTATTGCTAACATGTTGTAAGCCGCCCTGAGTCTAAGGAGAAGGGCGGCATAAAAATTGAATAGATAGATAGATAGATAGATAGATAGATAGATAGATAGATAGATAGATAGATAGATAGATAGATAAATCCAGATCCTCATAACTTCCAGGCACCAGCACATCGCATCTACTACTTCACTGATCTGACACAATATAGTAAACATTAAAAAAAAATAGGTTTACTTATTGTATGTTTCAATCATGACCTCTCATGGAACTCTTGGTGGAGCCTCATTGGAGGTTGAGTGTGCCTTAGAGAATGAGTATGAGTGACTGGAGTGTGTTACTTTGAAAGGTAAAAGCAAAACGGGGTTGATATTTCATGTTGACATTTTCATTAGATATTCGTGAAGATGGAGAAAACAACCTTCACTGCTTTCAAAAATAATTTTAGGCTCCAACAGAAGCTCTACAGGAGTCATCTCAAAATATAACTGAGTGACTTTATGCATATGCCTTTAGTTACTGGAAAGGAAATTTGGGTTGAATAATTAAAAAATATATAGAAATTTTACCAACTGGGAACTCAGCTGGGAACAATCACCCAGATTGTCTGGGAGGAATCCTTGATGGAGTATGGATCCAGTAGATTAACTAGTGTCTTCCAACTCTCAGATTCTGTGAAGGAGGCATAGTAGCACAAAAGACTAAAGGAATAAGCTTTGACCTTTGTGAAAGATTCAATTTGCCCCTACATAATTTTTTTCTAGTTTATTATAAATGTGCTTTCATAGTTAGCCATTTCGTTCATGTTTAATGACAAATCGAGCAATAGATCAGATTTGCAAAAGCACTGCTTTTTAATTAGTTATTTACGGTTGCCCTTTATTGCCCAAATTTTGAATTATTCTTCAAAGGAGAAGGAAAATGGATAAATAGGGAAACTGTTTTAAAAGAGTTTTAATTATGAGTCATTTTGCTCTGGCCAATATATATGAACCTCATGATTTTTCTGTTACAAAATAAGCCATTGTCTTGAAAAGTAAGCTTGAAATGATAAAAATATATATTAAAAGGTGATTGGCTTCCTTTTGGTTAGATATTAATGCAAAATTTTGCAAGAATTAAAGTAGGCATTGATGTAAAATCAAAATAATTATATTATCTCAATGGGAGAGTTATTAAGCAAAAAAATAAATAATTCAAGTTAATAAAGTAATGACAACATGCTAATTATTTAAAAAAATCTCCTGAAAAGTTCTGTCTCAACTAACTTGTGAAGAGCTGAAACAGATGGTACAGTCTAACTTCTAAGGGAAGTCTGTTCCATTGAGCAAAAGCTAGAACATAAAAAAACAATTTCTCCAAGTTCTTTCAATTTGCAGAAATAGAGCACAACCAAGAATATCTCCTGGAAGAAACGTGATCATGCAGGTTTAACAGGTTTACAGAGTTGGAAGGAACCAAGCAACAAAAGGTAACAAAGAGCAGCAGTATTTTATTGGTGAATTCCCCTTACCAATCCTTTAGAACATCCTTTTGATACAACCTAGATGAGATCACATACCAGCCATGGAGAGTGAGTTGATATCCACAAGTCTTTAACTTGCCAAGCTTGAGGACCTCTGCTTTAAATCAATTATCATTACTTCATGATTTGGGGAATCAAATTAGGATTGGGCATTTTGCACTGTAAAGGGCCCATAGGTTGAATACATTAATTAATGATTCTAAGATTGTGAAGAAAACACCACTTGCCAGTTTTCTTTATTATGACAAATACAGGGGTATTCCATGGCTAATAGAAGACACAATATGACCAGCAAGCAGCTGATCTTTAAGCAACTGGTGTAGAGCCATAAACTGTTCATGTGGCATGGACCATTGATCAATCCACACTGTCTCTTTAACAAGCCAAGTCAACAGGATGACATTGGTCTCAATCTTCCAAAGTGAGGGTGGCACCCAATTTAATACGAAGGTCATGTCCCTAAAAGCTGACATGAATATAAAGGGGCAGATCTGAATAACCAAATCTGAATTAGACAAATGGGCTGAAAGAAATCATGCACTTTGATATGCACTTTGATGACGTCCGGCCATTGTTTGGTAGACATCACTGAAACATCCACTCCAGTGGCCAAAATTCCCTCAAAGGGCTTACCCTGCAGTACAATGATCTGATGTGGCCATTGAAATGTGATTGGGACAGTGATGGCAGCTATGATGGAAGTGGCTTGGTTAGTAGAATCAATTCCCCTCTCTCTTTGACTCTTCCCTTGCTGGGACAAAATAATGCAAAAGTTGAGCAGGACTAGTATAAATGGGCAAAATTTGGGGTAAGTTGATCTACAATTAAACATAAATAATTCCAATATAGTCCAAATCTATCACCCCGTGAATAACAAAAATACCTTTTTTACCCATACTTCTGTGGAAAGACAAACCCTACATAATTTTGTGGTAGGGAGCCTGATAATTGAACTTCCACAGGGAATTTAAATTTCACTTCCTCAAATCAATACCAGCACTACGTCTTGTAGCTGCAGGAGTATTTTCTATTGTTGGTTTGTTGCCTCTGTTTGGACTGGGGCCAGAAATTGGCCTGGTCAACCATTTCCTGACCTACAATCACTTTCCCAATAATAACCTTTCTGACACTTTGGGCATTTTGGTTTTTTTGTTTGTTTTGGCCCCTGATGAAAAGAGGAGCAAGATGCTGCAGACATAACCCCACTCCAACCCGGATTTCTACATTCCCTTTTAAAATAATCACATTTGCCACAGTTATAACACTTTCCTTGAAGCTTTCTGCCTTGTGATAAAGTGGCTGCCAATAAATTGGCTTGGTAGGAAGCTGTTCCTATATCTTGACATGCTTTAATCGTATCTGCCAAATCAAGATTTTTCCCCAGACCAATAATTGCCCTTCAACATGTTGTCTTTTACCAACCTCATCAACAATCCTGCTGAGCTTCAGGATTATCTATCTGCTGTCATAATGCATCCTTAGTCTGTTAATAAAATCAGTATATGGCTCAGTAGCCTTCTGCCCGATATTCAAGAAAGTTTGATGAGGCTTGCCAAAAACAGGCACCTTTCTAAATGCCCAATAAGCACATTCATAAGAAACCTGTAAAGTGGCAGCCAGTAGAATAATCTGTGTATCAACTAAAGCAAAGGGGCCAGACCCATGCAATTCATAAGGAATTAACACTCCCCCCCTCCAATGAAAGGCTTGCACAGCACATTGGTGTTTCAATTTGCTGTCCTAAACTACATATTGCACTAGAGTAAGCAACATGTGAAAAATAGTTTTCCAATCTTCAGGTACTAAGATATGATTTCTCATAGTGGCTTCTAGCATTCCCTGAACATAGGTACCTCCCAATGCCATGTCTCTAATTCCTTTTCTAAGTTCTGTGAAAATTGCATATGACTGTTCTGTCTGGGTTCCCCCAGACCTCAACACCAACTGGAAAAAACAGCCAGACACTCTGGTAAAAGCCAAAAGTATTTTATAACTGGAAAAAATAAGCACAAAGGAAAACCTGTTCTTCCCAACAGACAGGATATAATACGGTACAGCAGGGTCCTGATGTCCAGACAATACAGCAAGCTTCTTGCTGGCACCCCCCCCCCCAAGGTTTCAATAGTCAAAGGCACAAACCAGGATTCCAAGACGCCAAAGTTCACAGTCAGGTCCCACGACTCTCAAAGATAAAACTCCACAAGCCAGGAAGGGTGGGTCTGCCTTTTAGCCTTTCCCAAGAGCACCACACCCAAACCCAGCTGTTGCCACTTTAATGCTGAAAGTATTTAGCCAATTGATTCCGTCTCTGAGTAGCTCTTCGTTGTCGCAGATCAATTATGGCTTGTGCACTTTCCTCTAAGGAATCCAGGCTGCTTGCTGGGGAGAGCTCCCCCTGGTGGGACTCTGGCTGTCCTCCCTCTTCTTCAGCCTGGGATTCCTCCTCCTCGTCTGTCTGCACCTCCTGTTCCTCAGCCTCTCCCTCTGAGCTGGAAACCGACAGAAGGTCAGCCGTTCCCGGAGGGGCCTCAGACGGAACCACAACAATGACAAAGGTCAATATTCCACTATTTGAGCTCTGTTCTGATCTACTTGTCCTGTGGCATCTACTGGACAAACAGAAAGCATGTCAGTAATTTCTTCTATATTCTCACCCACTTTGTCTAATTGTTCCTCTAATATTTACCTCTAATAATATGGGGGTGTACAATTGACATGGAGAAGCAAAAGAATTAGCCTCTCTGGGAGGAACTGAAGGTCCAATTGGAGATGATTTAGAGGTGACAATTTTATCTGATTGTAATCAGGTGGGGAGCTGGTAGTTAATTGTCCTGCTGAAGCATCAGAATCAAATTTTTCCACTGCTTGACAGCATTGATACCATCGTTGTAATGTCTTTACTTGAGTTCAGACATCATCATAATCTTGCTGATGTGAACTTGGTGAGATCATGTTGGTAAGCGAGGCCTGCTTGCAGTAGGCAGTTTGCTACACACAACCTCCACATGACCTCTATCTCTACAGTGGAACTAGAGCCTCAAATTGTAAGAAAGCTAGGATGAAGATTAAGAAGAATTTCCATTGAAAGCTGTTGGATAGTGGGATCAATTAGCTAATGAAGCAAGAGACTTTCTTTCACAGGATGGGTACCAATTGTAGAGGAAAAATTCACTGGAATTTAAATAATTACAGTTTGGGGTATTTTTTTACTGTACTTAGTAATAAGTTGAACTTCATAGTTTAAATAATCCCTTCTAACCCTATGATTCTACGCAGATAATTCTCCTGAATTGTTTATCAAAATACTTTGGGTTGATTGCTGAGTTGCGGTTCAGTGTATTGTTTCCTAGGATGAAGTTTCCCCAACTGGATCTTTTCCAATCTGTAATGTCTTTGAAAAATATGCTCAGGGGAAAAGGAGATGGTGAAAGATGGAAAAAGATGAGCTAAATGAAAATCACTTCCAGAGATACCAGCTGAACAGAGCTCTCCCATTTGCAGAATGGTAACGGTGCATAATTGTAGTTCATTGTCTGTTGCTTCTCCAACCACAGCCAAAGGCTTAACATTGTTTTTGTGAATTAATATCATCTTGGTGCACGTGATTCACGTGCATAGAATGGAATGAGTACTTTAATGTGGAAACCTGGATTCTATCTCTTGTACACTATAACACAAATATTTTTATGCTAAAAGGTTGGGTTTTAACCCTGCTGTTCTGTTCACAAAGACTATACCCTTGTACTATAGTACAATATACCCAGGTCTATTTGACTCGGACTAAAAATGGTTTATTTTAGCTACTTAATTTTTTTTTGCAAAACTTTGGTTTACTAATTTTAACATTCCTGATCTCAAACAAATGAAAAATGAAATGAAAAAATTAATGTTTATTTGTTATTTTGCTCAGAAAAGCCCCTCCCCCGTGCCTGTGTGCAATTTTGTTCATTTATATATAGATTAGGCTGCCAGTTCCAATTTTTTTATACCTTTTGCATTGATTTACTAATTTGAACATTCCTGATCATAAATAAATTAAAATGAAATGAAAAAAAATGTTTAGTTGTTTATTTTGCTCAGCAAAGGACCCCCCAGCTGTGTGCACTTATGTTTGCTTTATATATAGACCAAGCTGCAAGTTCCAAATTACATCCTTGTTTTAATACAATGAATTTCTTGCATGAAATTAGTTGTCTGGTAATCATTTACTTACTTTTATGAATTATTCATCCAGTGGTGGTCTGCAGGCGGAACAAAAAGGTATGCAGTACCGGTAGCAAAACTGGGCTTATACTCGAGTATAAGCCGAGCAAAATTTTGCTAATGGTACCACATACCTGTTTGTTCCACCTGCAGCCCACCACTGGATGAAGTACACAGAAAAGTAAGTAAATGATACCCAGACAACTAATTTTATGCAAGAAATCCATTGTACTAAAAATAAGAATGTACCATATATACTCTTTGTAGGAGGTGGCCAATGTCAATTTTCTATTTCTTTGCCATAAATCTTGCCAGTTACCTGTATTAATATATACCTATATCCAAAATTGCCACACCATTTTAACATTGTCTCTTTAATTTGTTCCTCCCATAATGCCTGTCCTAATAAATAGTAATATATTTTTAATTATTTTTCTTCTGTTCCTAAAATTCTTCTTTCTAGTCCTAGTGTTTCCATCTTTATACTTGGTTCCTTTTTATCTTTCATGTATTTAGTTTGTATTTGCAAGTATGCCCACCACTCTAATGTTATACCTTTTTCATTTAAGTCTTTCCTTGTTTTTAGCTCTCCTTTTACATCTAACAATTGTTTGGATGTTATTATATTCCTGATTGTATAAAATGTGGGTGTAGATATATCTCCAAGTTGGTTAATCAATTTGGGGTCTGCATATACTACTGCATTCTTATTTTCTTCCAAACTTCAATTAAAGTGTTTCTAAAGTAATGTTTTTGGAAGTATTGGTGAACTTTATATTTTTCTTGCCATAAAATGGCATGCCATCCAATTTGTAGACCACGCCCTTCCAATTTCAATATTCTTTCATTTTTTAGCTGAGTCTAATCTTTAATCCAAATTAGTGTAGCAGCCTGATAGTACCTTTCTCCAATTTTTCATTGTTTTCCAACCCAATATCCTTGAGGATATTCTCTTCCCTTTCCACATCAGTCTGTACATTTTTTAAAGACAATTTAAGATAAGTATAGAAATGCACACAATTTTGTACATACTTTATTTTAATATGCACAAAGCATAGAGCCAGCCTGATCTGCTGGTTAAAATTAAAATATCAGAATAAAAGCCAGTAAATCCTAGACCCACTTTAGGCATGAGAACCGGGTGATTTGGAGGCAAGTCACTGTCTTTGAGCCCAAGACACTTGACAGAGCTGTTGTTATGGGAAAAATAGAAGGAAGGTTTATTAAGTATGTTCACTGCTTTTATCTATTTATAAAATAAGAAAAGACAGATAAATATAAACATCAATATACATTTTAATGAATAAATTCACTAATATAATCTGGTTTATGAACATTGCCTATTAATATACCAATACTTCAGTGATGGGCTCCTATGGGAACGGTCAGGAATGCAGTTCCGGTAGCAAAATTTGGAGCTCCACCCAAGAGCACCCAATTTGCACTGAAAGATGTTGAAAAAAAAATGCATAAGCCATGCCCACAGTGTGGTAGTAAAAATTATTATAGCCCATCACTGCAATACTTTATGTCATTTAATCTCATAATGGTCAAAGCAACAAGCTACAAAATGGGAGGCTGTGAGTTCCAGTCCTGCCTTAGCTGGTGGGGTGATTTTGGGCCAGTCATTCTATCTCAGCCCAAAGCACCTCACTGGTTGTTGTTGTGGGGAAAATAGGAAGAGGGGGGTGTTTGGGATATGTTCGCCATCTTTAGTTATTTTTAACAATCACAGGATACAAATAAAATAAACAAAGATAAAATATATGGATTTTTGATTGGCATTTACTGAGGTGCAAACCATTCTGTAAAATTTGCATAAGTGAACATTATGGCAAGTAGCCATACCTCTTTTGCCTATAACTCAGGAAGTACAAAATTGGGAAGTTTGCATTAAAAAGTCTCCCTTCTTCTATATTAGCTGCAATGTATATGACTCAAATGAGCAGAAATTATGAATGGCTTCTGCTTGTTAAGGTCTAGTTCAATTTAATTACAACATTCATCCAAAAGCAATATATAACTGAGTAGATCCAGACAGATCTGATACAGCACATCCATATAGATGTTAAATATGTATGCATGAAGCACAGTAAAATACATACCCAGACTTGTTCACTGTGCCTAAACTTTTGCTTTAATCACAAAGCTTTATACGTTATTTTAAACACATTTTTAACACATGTTAATAATATTCATGCCATCGCTTTGAGAAATCTGTGAGATGTGGTTAATGAAGAGAAACTGCAGTATAAATTGCATGTAAAATATGCAATCCACACCCGCATAAAAGGCCATGGCATTTTTTATTAAATGTCTTTTGGCTGGTTGAGATTTATTCTCTATAATTTATAAAAAGCATCATCAGGAAACTCCTTTTAAAGCAACTTTGTGTACACAAGGCAATTTTCTTGGTTTAATGAGATCCTTTTGTCTTGTTTTTTTTTTAAAGTTGCAAGTCTATCTAACATTGTGAAAAGTAAATTCTAATGAAAAGGCACTAACAACTTTTCTCTTTCTCTGCTTCTTTCTCTTTTTCTTCTGAAATGTGTACATAGTAAAAACACTTTATGATTACATTCTAGTACCTGTTTTAGTATTAATTCTTCCCTTAAATATAGATGACAAATTCAAACCCAGAATTTATGACTGGGGCCAAATTGCAGTTACAGGAACATAGCAGCCAAATTCTGCACTGTCCTAATGCCAGGCTGATTTATTGGTTAATATATTGACTTGACTTTTTTATTCTTTTTTTTTCTGACTATATGAAAGTTTCCCAGTATTTATCTAACATACTTTTTTGAAGAAATACTAATATCTGATGACAGCTTGCAAACCATCAATAAGGGAACTTATAGTATGTGAAATATTGCTATGCTTTGTTTTGTGGACAACTAAAAAAAAAAGCACAGGAATTATAATTATTGCAGACTAGTATTTATTGATTTCAGTATATGCAACCGTAACCCCTGCGTCAGATTTTTTTTAAAAAAATATGCAAATCATTGTCAAGATAATGTGAACCAAGTTAATCCAAACAAATCAGCAAGCCCTATGACACCCTTATTTGATAGAAATTGAGGAAACCTTCCAGTTTGTGCAGAGTGAAATCTGTGCTGTGAAAAACTTAACCATGCACTAAAAAGGCACACATGCTAACAATGCATTTTCCCACAAACTCAAACCTGCTTCAGAATTAAAAAGGCCACAGAGGAGAAGAAAAGGAAGAAGATAAGTAAGGATGTTTTAAAATTTCACAAAACCCCAAGGAGGCTGAGGTGATGGAAACGGTTTCTCATTATTTGAATGGGTGGACACATTTTAAATGGGTGGACACATTTTTTAGGAATTGGGTGTGTCTAATGAAAACAAAGACCAGGAGTGACATGATAGCAGTGTTCCAATATTTGAGGGGCTGCCACAAAAAAAGAGGGGGTTAATCTATTCTCCAAAGCATCGGAGAGCAGGACAGGATGCAATGGATGAAAACTAATCAAGAATTGAAGCAACCCAGAACTAAGAAGAAATTTCCCGAAAGTGAGAAAAATTAACTGGTGGAACAGAATGACATCTATCTCTATAGTGGAACAGAGCAGCCCTTCTCCATCTCACCTGGCAGCAGCCAGTGGGGTGCTTCCTGCAGCCAGTTGCATCCCACCACCAGTTGTCTGGAGCCCTTGGAGAGTTTGCCTTGCCACCTGCTTTCAAGCTTCCACCCAGCTCCCCTCCCTTCCCCAAGGTATCTCTATTCTCTATTGCTGCATGCAGAGCAAAAAAAGAAAATTGTGGAACTACTGGTAAAGAAAAGTTCAATCAGACCTTCCAACTTTAGCGGAAAATTTGGAGAACCGGTAAATACCACCTCTGACTATCCTTGCCCCCATCTATTTTCTGTCTTCTGAGTCCAACCTGATTGGGAGGAAATGCTGATTTTGCAGTAACCTTCCCCTGGAGTGGGGAGGGAATAGGGATTTTACAGTATCCTTTCCTTGCCATGCACACAGTACCAGTAGTAAAAAAAAAATGTGAATCCCACCATTGGAAAGAATGTGATTGCTGTAGGGTGGTGTAGAGGTTAGGATTTGGCATTATGATTACTCTGCGGTGGGGGTTAGGATTTGGCATCCACATTCTATTCTATTCTTTCCCAGGGCTGCTTTAGTCTGATGGTAATATTAAGTTTTTAAGGAATGATATTTTGCTTTCTCAAATGAGATCTGGAATTAATGTAGCAGCTTTAACTAACATGCTGGATGATTATATAATAAACACAGCTTTATATTAATATATCTTTAGATGCTCCACAGGAGAAAGATCTAATATGAAAGAGGCTAAGTTGTCTAAAAAGTTGGATATTAGACCCATATTCATTGTTGATTTTCATCCACAGAATAAGCTATAACTAATTTTTGTGGATAGAGGAATAAGATATATCATGGATATAGAATGATGCTTTGCTTAAACTAATCTCAAAGATTAATAAAAATTGACATTAAAATTAATAAAGAAATGCTAAAATTCTAAGACAGCTGTTATCTCTAAGGAGATGAATGGGAATTTTAGACTCATTTCTTTCTTTTATTCTACTAGTGAGCATCGTCTTGGATTTTTTTTCTTTTACCTTGCCCTTAAATAAACTTTTGTGAAAACACAATTTGATCAGTTCTCAGTGATTTGTCTTCATGAGGTTGTCACATCTCTGCAGTCTAGTATGTGAAAAAGGATGAGGGTGAAAACGTTTCAAGTGATAGCAAAATAGGAAGCCATTGCTGAGGGCTGCCATTTAAATAGGCAATTTTAATTTTCCACCTTGCAATAAAAAAAACATTATCAGATTCAGAGAAAGGATGAAAATATAGGTCACACAATTCTTCATAGACTACAGAAGTTTTAACATTTGAAAAGAAATAAAGTCACCTTCAGACTCAATTCTTAGTGACTATCTGACTAAGACGACCTAATTTGATTTGCAAAAAAAAAAACTTAGATGGCAACAAAGAATTATTTTGTATCATTTCATTGTCTTATAATGATTCTCAGGATTTTTACAGATCAAATTAAGTAAACTTGTTCATCACATGCTACTTTTGTGATCTTGGTAACAAAGTATTTGTCTTTGCCTTCTCCTTTAAGTTCTTCCTAATCAAGTCAGTCTAGAAGTTCCTAGTGATTTCCCATCTAATTCTTAAGCAAACCTGACCCTACTTAGAAGGGTATTTTTGCTCACATGTGAATAGAGTACTATGAAATAATCAGGCCTAAGCCCAAAGATGCTCTGTGAAATCCTGTCTAATCCAATTTACTCATACCTAATTGAAAAAATCTTGCCAGACTAAAGCTATAAACTTCTAACTCAATAGATATACACTGGGAGATTCTAGGGCAGTGATTTTTGGCTCACACAGTGGCAGAGAACCTCTGGGGTAGACCTGGGTAAGGGGCGGCCCGGGGGCCACATCCAGCCTGCCCGCTGTCTGCAACAGGCCCGTGCGCTATCTGTGACCGGTCTTTGGAGATCGGGGTCCGCTCCAGTGCAAGTATGAAAGAGCTCACTGCATCTGCCGGGACTCCTCCGGTTCCTGCTTTCCTGATGAATCATGAGGAATCCCGGCCGATACAGTGAGCTCTTTCACCCTCACACTGGAGCAGACCCTGACCTCCTACCAAGAGTGGCGGAGCACAGAAACCACGCAAACACTCCAGCGCAGTGACTGTGGTGCACCGTGTTTCCGTAAACAAACAATTAGGTGTCTGTAGAGTGGGTCAGGCCAGGGTCTGGGTCTTTACAGTATTGGGTAGAACTGAGTTAATTATATTACTCCAGTCCTCTAAAACCATCCCAATTTCTCAAGCGGCCCCATGGCAAAATTAATTGCCCATCCCTGCAATAGGGGTGGGTATTTTTTCCCTCCCTCGGCTCCAGGGAAGCCTTTGGGGCCTGGGAAGGGTGAAACACAAGCCTACAGCGTCCATCTGAAGTTGGGAAACAGGCTATTTCTGGCCCTCAGAGGGCCTCTGGGGAGTGGGGGAAGCTGTTTTCATCGTCCCCAGGCATTGAATTATGAGTGTGGGCACTCGCATATGCACAATAGCATACATCCACACTCATTTGGCACCCAAGGGGAAAAAAGGTTGGCCATCACTGTTCTGTTGGCTGTTTTGAACGTTTTCCTCCTTCCCTCATCCAGTTCAGGACTATCAATTTCTTGTCTTGGGCCCTTTTCTAGAACATGATGTCTCCTTGGTAGGAAGCTGGGGTACTACTATCATATATAAGCATGCCATATACTGTAAGCTAGGAATGGGTTCTAACTTACCTCGTTGCTAGGTTGCTTCCTCCAGTGTTGCGTGGGTGTGCCGCATGGGTGCGCCGCATGGGTACGCCGCATGGGTATGCGTGTGCGCATGTACAGTGCTGAAAAATTTTAAAAAGCAAAAAAAATAAACCCAAGCAAAAATCCCTAGATGGCGATGTATGTACAATGCCGGAAACTCACATTCTGTGCATGCCCAGAAGAAAAAGAAATTTAAAAAATATGGCGGCACCCATGGACCAGCACTGACCAAACCAATTCCATGACATCAATGTAACATCACCAGTGGGTCACTATTGGTTCAGGCAAACTGGTCCAAACTGGGAGGAAGCCACATCTTCTGTAAGTGTGCTGTCATCACAGACATAAAGAGTTAGCTTGTATTAAGACATGTTTCTTTAAGATATTGCATTAGGAGAATTGTAGTTAAAGTGCACTCTGGGTAATGTAGTTTGCATGTGACCATATCTGTGTATTCCTATTGGCTCTGACCTGGGATGAGAGGTAATTGGAGAGAACATTCCAGAGGGGTTTTTTTTTGTTTTTTTCAGTAAGCCAGCCAGTATGTAAAAGCAATGTGTAGAACTGCATGAGGGCAGAGCCAGGGACAATTCCATCTCTTTTTTACCAGTACAATGGGAAAGATTACACTGCAGAAGACTCGTTTCAATAACCATATGTTATTGATTGGGAATGCCTACAATAAAATAATCTTTGTGATATCTTGTTGTACTGAGTTCATATTCTGGGATAACCCCCCCCCCCCCCCCGGCTTGAACAATACAGTGATCCCTCTATTTGCGCGTTCTCGATTAGCGCGAAACGCTGCAACGCGGTTTTTCAAAAAATATTAATTAAAAAAACAAAATATTAAAAAATAAAAAATAAGTCCACGCTAGTTCTCTCTCTCTTTCTCTCCCTGTTGCCGGCGTGGTATATGAGAGAGAAAGAGAGAGGCAGAGGTCGGGCGCATTACCAGGAGGTGGAGGCGGCGTGGGGACGCTGGGTGCCGGGGACTCCGAGGAGGGGGTGGACGTCTGTTCCCTGAATGGAGACCGCCGGCCGCTCAATCGGGCCGGCAGGGAACAGAATGGAGCCTTCCGCGGCGGGGCTGGTAAGGGGGGGGAGCCGAGGGGGGAGCCGAGCCCAGCCCCGTGGCATTCGCTTTCCTCCCGCCCGCAGCCGACTGATCGTGGGCTCCTTCGCAACCTCGGAGAGCTTCCTGGTTTTCGTGAGCTTTCATGCCCTGGAAGCTCTCCGAGGTTGCGAAGGAGCCCACGATCAGTCTCGGCTGCGGGTGGGAGGAAGGCGAATCCCCCGTGGGCTCCATTACATCTTCCGCTGCCAGCCAGGCCATGCTGGCGGCAGCGGAACAATCGCTGGCTGTCAACTTTTCTTTTTAAAACTGGGCAGGAGCTGACTTGCCTCCCCAGTGCTAAAAAGAAAAGTTGACAGCCAGCGCTGCGACTGATGGAATGCTGAGCCTCCCGTTCTCCCCCCACCTCGCCCCTTCCGGTTTCGGCGTTCGGCAACGGAGTCTGGCGCTGGGGCCATGCGGGGCCGCTCATCCAGGGGGGCGTGGACTGGCAAGCGGCAAGCGGCAAGTGATCTGGCGGGAAGACCAAGGGAAGGTTCCTTCAGCCGCCCAACACCTGATCCGCTCCGCAGCGCGGCAGCAGCGAGGAGCCGAAGATGGGGTTTCCCCTTTGCCTTTACCCCATCTTCGGCTCCTCGCTGCTTCCGCGCTGCGGAGCAGATCAGCTGTTGGGCGGCTGAAGGAATCTTCCCTTGGTCTTCCCCGCCGCCCACACGCAAACTCCACCATCTGCGCATGTGCGGCCATGAAAAAAATGGCGCACATGCGCAGATGGTGATTTTACTTCCGCATCCAGTATAACGCGGAAATCGGTTAGCGCGGGAGGTCTTGGAACGTAACCCCCGCGCTAACCGAGGGATCACTGTATAATAAGCATGGAAGAACATCAAAATGCTATATCTGTGCATGCATCAAAATTGATTTGGAAGAAGTGCTGTAGACGTCATTTCAATGCAAATCCTATCGTGCATTAATTTAAACAGCCTGACTTCCTTCCAGTTTTCTGGGAAAAAAAGGTCTTGAAAAAAATACTGTTGTTAGAAGCAATCTACTTCTGAATGTTAATGTCACACCCACAAGTTTTAGGGATCTCTCAGATTCACCTGTAATCTCAGATGCTCTTTTAATATATCCCAGAACAGTTTTCAGCATCTCCATTATTTGTGGGCAATGTGCTGACTCTGCAAATTGCTTAGAGAGGGATGTAAAGCACTGTAAAGCGGTATATAAGTGCTATTGTATTGCTATGGAATGTCTCTGGTCTTCTGAATTAGTATTCTGAAAAGGAATATTTCCAGATATGTAAATATCATACTTACTTTGGCTGTGGGTAATAATTAGGATGAAAAGGTGAACTCATATAGGATCAAACCAAAGATGAAGCAAAAGGGTTGGAATATGTTCAATAGTGAAATGATAGCTTTTTCTATGTAAAAGACAAAAGAAAAGTTAAATCTATTAATCATGCATTATATAATTACTGTAACTATTATCTTTGGGAGATCATCTTTCATTTTATGAAGCAGAGTGAATACTTCCACCAACCTGTATATTAAATATTCACTAATTTAATAATCACAAATCATTTTTCACATGTCATCCAATACACACACACACACACACACACTACTTGTCACTTTCTTCCTAAAAACCCATTTAATTCTAAGTTTTTAAAAACACAAATAAAATCTGATTCTCTGTTCTGTTCTCAAATACTCACATATGAGTCATTCTCAATCAGGCTAGTTAATTACCATATTTTTTGGACTATCTGACACACTTCCCACCCAAAAGTGAGTGCAAATGTCAGTGCGACTTATACAGCAAATATTGAGGGGGGGGTTTGATATGGCATCAATCAGCTGTTCTAGACTGTCGCTGAACTACGGCCAATGGGTTGCGGTGGTGAATGGGCTGTGGCCATGGTGAACAGACTGTGGAATATGGGCTGCAGCAAACAGGCCAGGGCAGCAGCGAATGGGCAGCAACAAATGAGTAGCAGCAATCCTTGCTGCCTAGAACAGCTGATCAGTAGTATTCTGGGAGGCAAATCCAATCACCAATCAGCTGCTTGGCAGTGAAGGTTGCAGTGTTCTTTGCTGGTAGCAGCAGCTCAGCTCAGTTGACTGGTGGGGGCACAAGAGAGCGAAGATCTGACAAGCCATGTGCTGGGGCTGCAATAACATGCTGAAGCTGACCAGGCTGTTTGCTGTTCCCTGCAAGATGAATACTGGATGGATGCTGGGAGTCAGAGGCAGATTTTTTTCCCCTGGTTTTTCTCCTCTAAATCTAATCTGCATCTTATACTCTGAAAAATACAGGAGTGCAACCTTCATACATTTTACAATTTTTAAAATATTTAAATTTGAAATAATTATCACATTTCCAACGGGAGCTTATACAAATCAAAACAGTTAGTGCTGTGGTGTTCCAATGATTCAAAATTTGAAACATTGAGCATGTTTGCAAAAAAAATGTTTTGAATGCACCCACCATAAAAAGAAGGAAAGATCAACAACTATAGAAACAATTTTCTCTAAGAAAAAAATGGAAAATTGCCTTAGAGGGGCAAAGTGCCCCTTTGCCTTACACAGGTGAAGTGAAAGAATTTCACCTTGTATAGAGAAAGCCAGTGTGGTGCAGAGATCCAAGTGTTGGACAAAGAGCAGGGAAATTAGGTGTATTATCAAAGCCATGGAAACTCCTGGAATGGCTTTGGATCTGAGTCTCTTAGTACACTGAAGTTGAAGTTCAAGTACTTTGGTCATATAATAAGAATAGAGGACTCATTGGAAAGGACCGTAATGTTGGAAAAGATTGAAGGCAAAAGGGGACCAGGAGAATAGAGGATGAAATGGTTAGATAATGTTATCAATGCAATGAACATGAATCTGGGCAAACTCTGGAAGACAGTGTAGACGGGGAGGAGGGAGCTGGCATGTTTTGGTTCATGGGTTCATGAACAGTGCGACTTAGTGACTGAGCAACAACTCTTACTGCAACCCAGTTCACAGGGAGAATTTGTTGTGGAAAACTGCTATGGAGGCTGGCTTAAGCCCTAAATAAATTATGGGTTATAAATCTAAATCATAACTATTTTTTTCTCATAATAATTAATATCTGCTTAATCTTCAAATGTAGTTGACTAATAAAAATAGAATATTTAATATTGAAATAATTAATCGGAACAGGGTAGAAAAAGAAAAGAAACTAATGATAACCATGATGCCCCATTGCGAAGGCTACAGTGGAATGACACTGTTTAAGATTGGGCCTAACTGCAGATGCTGTTAAAGGAGACTCCTGAACCAATGGCATCTTAAGAATGGAGAAAGCAATTGTTGACTCTGTTCGTGGAATGCAGCATGCATTTTTTATAAATATTACTGTCAAGCACCAGTAATCAGGAGATCCAGGCAGTTCAAATGTGTGTAAAGATTTCTTGTGAATTTAAGCTTTCTACAAGAATCTGAACTACTAATGATCAAGGGAAATTTGTGGGAATTAAGAATAGAAGGAATTCAAGGTGGGCTGGCTGAGATCTCTTATGGACCTGAAGGGACTGATGATGTATTTGACTCCTCTCTTGGGCTCAGCTTGGCCATTTTCTACTCTTCCTATTGTGATTGTTGCTTCTCATCTAAAAAAACAGAATTGAAGCACGGTTGGAGGATGTGTTTGGCAATTAATATTAATAATAATATTTTAAGGGGTAAATGGAACTACCAACCACATAATGTGCTGTCTGCCTTGAGTTCTGAGGTATAGCCTAAACTTGACCATTCAGATTACTGTAGTTAAACTTATTGACTTTGTTCCTTTGCCCCCATTTTCCCACATCCAACTCCCAGGTCCACCAGCTTAACAGGGTTAATGTTAAGGCCATGAATTAATTCATGAACCACATGTTTCAAATTCAGGAACAATTCGTTGCAACTTTACTAATCCTAACTGTTAACACAATGAATTTCAAGGTGCAAAATGTGCTTTCCAATTGCAATTGTGATTTAAGCAGTGTCATAAAAATTGAATTTAAATTAATGTGCATTTGGGAAAATTATCTTTTACACTGAATTCATTGGCAAATGTCCAAAGAACTGTGCAATTAATTTGTAGACTATCTTACCTGACACCAGAATCATGGAGAATTTAAGAATACTCAAATCCATGGTAGATGCTAAAGGTCCTGATCCCTGAACTTATTCTTAACTTTTACTATTCATTGTTGGTTCAATGTATTCAGTAAAGTCTCTGCTGAGTTTAAAAATCTATCAAAAATCTGAATCAAAAAGCAGGCATTTTTTTAATATATATGTTTCCTCAAAAACTTGAAATTTGTGGAAAGACATGACTGAGACAAATACAACATAATGGAAAAATAACCTCTTTTTCTAGCAGAAAAGGTTTCTAAGCACAGAATTATTATTTACAAACCTAATAAATTATTATTATTATTATTATTATTATTATTATTATTATTATTATTATTATTATTATTTCCATTTATGACATGAGAGGAGAGAAGAGGAGAGGGAAGAACTAACCTTCTGGATCCACTGATAGAAATAATCATTTCACATGGGTCAGTCATATATCGTGATCATTGAGATTTTATTGAATGTTTCATTAGAGGTTTCTATCCAGAAGTTCATAACTGAATAAGCATCCCAGGTGTAGAAAGTTTCATCCACCAATGTGGGAACATACTTGCAGATCAAGTTGCCTAATGCCAAAGCTGTGGAAGAGCTTATGCCTGGGCTCTAAATATGAGATGGCCACTAGAATATACAGAAAATCTGATCTGTCTGTTGCCATCTAATGGTCATTTTGATTTTCTCAGCCCAGATATGGTAGGCCTAACAGTTGGGTTCCTCGTGTAGCAAACCATCATTATTATATACTTTATTCATTAAACATGAAGCTCAGTCAACTGAAAATGTATCACAAGTATTATCTAGCACTGATATGGGTTGTTGCCAGCATCCTAGGTATTGAGATCAAGTATTTTCTTAGCATATACCATGTTCCAAGTAGCATTTTTTTTTTTGCACTTCTGCTGGTATTATTGCAGGAAGCTGCAATTTCTTGATTTACTGTGTAAAATTCTTGAACATGGTGCTGAGTGCCCGAATGACAATGGGTATCACTGTCATATGTTTAATACATAATTGGATAGTTTTCATAGCCAGGTCAAAATATTTCATGATTTTTTCTAGTACTTTTCTTTAACTCAGCCATCTTCTGGTAAGCAATATCAATAAATTGTATGGTTTGGTTTTTGATAACTATAATATCTGGCCTGTTGTGTTCTAAATGATGATCCTTCTGTATTCAAAAGTCCCACAAGATCTTCACCTTATCATTTTGGACAACTTTTTCCACCTTGTGTTCCCATGACTTTTTGGGTACAGATAAATTGTATTTTTTACATAATGCCCAGGGGATTAGTTTAGCAACTAAATCATGTCTAGCTTTGTAATCAGTTTGTGCAATTTTGCTTCATTCACATGTTAAATGTGAAACAGTTTCAACTTTGTCATTGGATTGTAGGTGTTTTTTTGTATCTTCACTTTCATGGCATTAGTTTGTAATTCTTGTTCTTGAGCAGCGACTATTAAACCTTCAATTTCTTTCTTGATGGCTCCCAACTTAGGCCATTCCCATATCAAGTGGTTATCACATTTTCCTTCAATGTTTTTCAAATGCTGTCCATGGAAAGCTTTGGTTTTCCATCTATTTAATCTGTCATCTAACTGTTTTTCCTTATATTCTGCCTTTGTTTCTGTTGTTTTAATCATGTTCTTCATTTTCACAGCCTGCAGCAATTTTTCTGTACCTTGGTTCACAGTCATTCAAACTTTGCTTCTCTTTTTCTATAGTTTGATATACTTGCAATAGCCCTCTGCCACCTATTTTTCTTGGCAGGTACAACCTGTCACTTTGTGGATGTAAAGCGTAGTACATATTCAAAAGTTTATGTGTCTTCTAGTCCAAATTTTCCAGTTCAGCCAAAGTCCAGTTGATGATTCCAGTCCAATAGTGTATCACTGGAATTTCCCATGAATTAATGACTTTAATTATGTTTCCAGCATTCAGTTTTGATTTTAGTATTTTGTGGATCCTCCTGATATATTCCTTTTGCATTTACTCTTTGACTTTTCCATTCAAGATGTTATCTGCTTCTAATATGCCTAGGTATTTGTAACCATCATCCTTTGCTAATGATTTCACAATGCTTCCATTTCCTAGTTCCATTCCTTCTATTTTTCCCATTTTTCCTTACTGCATGGATAATATGGCATATTTTTCAAGGCCAAAGTTCATTCTGACGTCACTGCTGAAAAGTTGGACTAAATGTTGAGTATTGATTCTAGTTCTGTGAAACTTTTGCATACAGTTTTAAGTCATCCGTGTATAGTAGATAGTTTATCTTGCCGTGTTGGCTTGAGATTTGGTATCCCAATTTTGTGTTTCATAGGATTATTGTCAGTGAAATTAATGCAATGTTGAAACTGAAAGTGAGTCCCCTTGGAAGATTTCTCTTCTGATGTTGACTTGACCAATGTTCTCCACAATTTGCTGTTAGAATTATTTTCCCCCATTTTTGCATGTTTGCTTTCAAAAATGTACAGATTTTTTGCTAATTCCAGAATTTTCCAGACAGGCGTTAATCCAGCTGTGGGGTAATGAGTCAAATAAATGCTTTCTTGTAATTGATGCATGCAATATATAAATTCCCTTTTTTTAGTTCTTTGTCAATGAGAAGCTGATCTTTTGTTCCTCTTGATTTTTTATAATTTCCCTTTTCTTCTACCGTATACAAGCTGTTTTCTATCAGATCATTGAATATTGAATTTGCCATATTCTTGTAAAAGGTTTGAACATTGTTGGCAAACAAGGTGATAATTGCTTGGTTCTATGCCCTTTTCTGGATCTTCCATGTTCAGCCAGCTGTTAACTATTCTTTACTTGTTGCATTTTGAAGCATTCCATCAAATTGAGTGGACATACAATGATGGAGGCTGGTCAGATGTTTTAGCCAGTATCTATGCAGTTCATCCAGGCCATGTGCACTCTAGTTCTTGACCTTCTTTGCTAGTTTTGCAACTATGTCAGTTGTGATTACAATATTTTCCATTTTTGTTTCCTGTTGTTTGTTATTAAACATCTTTGATCCAGGAAGCAGTTTTGTTTTATTCCACTGGGTTTTTCCACAGTTCTTTCCAAAATTTCAAAGGTTTTTCTTTACATAGGTGAACATTAGTTTGGGCTCGATTTTCATCATGGGACTGGTAGAAGAGGTGATTATTTCTTCTCCTTCTCCTTCTCCTCTTATTCTTATTCTTATTCTTATTCTTATTCTTATTCTTATTCTTATTCTTATTCTTATTCTTATTCTTATTCTTATTCTTATTCTTATTCTTATTCTTATTCTTATTCTTATTCTTATTCTTATTCTTATTCTTATTCTTATTCTTATTCTTATTCTTATTCTTATTCTTATTCTTATTCTTATTCTTATTCTTTCTTATTCTTATTCTCAGCAGCAGCAGCATCAACAACAATGACAACCTTTTATTAATTAAATTCAGTCAACTGGATATTTAAAAATGAATCATAAATACCATTAACTAGTGCTAATGGTTGATATAGGTTGCTGCCAGCATCCTAGGTATCAACCAAGTATCTTCTTAAAATATAAAATTCTTGGACATAGTACCAAGTGCCACGATGATAATGGGTATCACTGTTACATGTTTCATCCAGAATCACACATTTTCAATGGCCAGGTTGCTATTTTGTGATTTTTTTCCCCCAGTTCTTTTTCTTTGACTCTGACATCTCTGAGTACAGTGATATCAATAAATTGTACACTTTGGTTTTTGACAACAGTGATACCTGTTGTGTTGTTGTGTTCCAAATGATGATACATCTGTTGTTTTTGTTGTTGTTGTTATTATTATTGTTATTATTATTATTATTATTATTATTATTATTATTATTATTATCATCATCATCATCATCCTGCAATCACAATATCGAATTTTATTCCTGGGCATAAGCCTGGTTTTCTTTCAAACTTGTCCTTAAATAGATGTATTACTGACATTCTTATATATATATAATTTTTGTATTCATTTTCATATTAACAATATAATCATTAAACGTTCACCCAAAACATAACAGTGCGCTCAGTCTTGTCATTACTGACATCCTTTAGCTCCAGATCTTGATTGCTATTGATTATTTTAATTTAGAGTAGAACTTCCTTAATAAAATGACTATTTGTGTTACTGAATGACCCAGAAGACCATTCTTCTATTATGTGTCTAAGAAGTAATCCACACAAAAATCTCAACAGCTGCACAGCATTATTGATTCTTTATTTGGGCTTCAATATACTGGAATCTGATATGTGTCTCAATTAGGTCTAAGACTACAATATGCTTCATACTATCACATTTGCAGAAGGTAAATACTGCAAAATACTTCAAATCTTCAAAATGGCATAGCTTGTTTCTCCTTTTTAGGACCTTAACTAGTGATTTTCCTCATATATGTTTTGAAAATTTGGGGTTGCTTATAGCAAAATTACTTAACCCTGCTGTTCTGTTTAAGAAAAGTAACAAATCTTATGTTCCCGGGTCACCCTGACCCGGACCGAAAACTCTTCATTTGCAGTGCTTATGTTTGGTCTTTTTGAAAGCTTTTTTCACTTGGAAAGTAGTCTGAACATTTCTGCACACAATGATATGAAAATTGAAATGAAAAAAGTAAATCTTATTGGTTTATTTTGCGGATATAATGCACGCCCCCCCCTGTTTTTGTGAAATTTTTTTCAATTTATGGATAGTTTTGCTTGCAAAATGCATTCTATTTTACTAAAGTTGGTATGGGATTGGTAGCTTGAACATTTCTGAACATAATGATATGAAAATTGAACTGGAAAAATTGATGCATATTGGTTTATTTTGTTGATGAAATGCACGCCCCCCCGTTTTTTTTAAATAGTCTTCACTTTATGGATAGTTTTGCTAGCAAAATACATTCTATTTTACTAAAGTTGGTGTGGGATTGGTAGCTTGAACATTTCTGAACATAATGATATGAAAATTGAACTGGAAAAATTGATGCATATTGGTTTATTTTGCACATAAAGTATGCCTCAATTATTTCAATTTATATAAAAATTATGCTGTTAATTTCAAACTTACATACTTTTTTTTAGTAAAATGGATTTGTTTCATAAAATTAGTTCTCTGGCTACAATGTGGTTGATTTTCAAAAGGATATTCCAAATATTTCTAGACAAATATGTATAAACAGTGACAATAATGGCAAACAGCAAGGCCGAGGGGGGGTGGCCCTTTTGTGGCAAAAATAAACCAATAAGAACCATTTTTTTCAGTTCATTTATATTTTTCTTATATTCAGAAATGTTCAATTTAGTATATCAAACCTTTTGGGGGGAAATTCCTTAGGGATTTGTAGCCTTAAAAAATAGAAATTGACACAAAATTAAAAAAGGATGGGGGGAGGGGCTTTTTGATCAAAATAAAAATATAAGTCTCAATTTTTCCAGTTCAATTTTCATATCATTATGTTCATAAATGTTCAAACTAGTGTTCCAGTTGAAAAAGTTTTCAAAAAGATCAAATTCAAGTACCTAAAAAAAATATTTTTGGTCCGGTCACATACGAACAGAAACAGATTCAAAGTTATGATTTTTTTTTTGCCCAGAAAACAATTAGCCACCACCCCAAAAATATTTTTTGATGATCAGCATTGTTATATTGAGTAAATGAATGCCTAAGATTTTAAAGAATATTTCGGATTTGGAGCATAAAAAAATAAAAAGTGAAAATGGTTGCAAGCAGCCAAGGGGGGGGGGAGGCCTTATTTCTGATGTTAAAAAACCAATAAAAATCATTTTTTTCAGTTCCTTTATATTTTTCTTATATTCAGAAATGTTCAAGCTACCAATCCCACACCAACTTTAGTAAAATAGAATGCATTTTGCAAGCAAAACTATCCATAAATTGAAAATTTTTTCACAAAAACGGGGGGGGGCGTGCATTATATCCGCAAAATAAACCAATAAGATTTACTTTTTTCATTTCAATTTTCATATCATTGTGTGCAGAAATGTTCAGACTACTTTCCAAGTGAAAAAAGCTTTCAAAAAGACCAAACATAAGCACTGCAAATGAAGAGTTTTCGGTCCGGGTCAGGGTGACCCAGGAACATAAGATTTGTAACTTTTTTTGCCCAGCAAAAACTAAGCCCCCCCACCCCCCCAAAAAAATTCTCATAGAGAGAACCCCTGAAATGATGAACCAGCATGAAATTTCAAGTTTCAGATATGCAGGGAAATTTTTTTACAGGGACTCAAACTTGGCTTCGGGTCACATACGACCCGAACAGAACAGCAGGGAAGATATGGATTTCAGTCCAATTATTTGAGGTCAATATTATTTTTACGCAAGATGTAAAATCATTAATCTCAACAGATAATTCAGAAGATTATCAAGGGTTAAGTTTGGTTTGAGTTTTAATGTATTATGATTGCATTATAATTTGGAAGAATGGGAAGATGGTCTTCAAAATCACCTTCCTGGATCTGATGTTGTTTTTGTTTTATTTTATTTTATTTTTTATTGGGAACAGTGGTCATTTTCTATTTTGTCCCATGCAGTACATTGCCTTGTGGCAATTCAATTCATTTTTCCTTACACTGAGATCTCAGATAACCCATAGGCTACCAAAATTTTTACTACCACACTGTGAGCGTGGCTTATGCATTTTGTTTCAACACCTTTCAATGCAAATTGAGTGCTCTGGGGTGGAATTCCATTTTTTCTACCCCACTATGTCCCCCCCCCCCCCGGTCTGGGCAGTAGCCAACCCCTGATTATCTACTATATAAAGTGTATGTACACACAAGCACACACATTCAACCTCATTTACTGTGATAGGAAAAACATACCCAGAGCCCAGAAGGGAAGAAAAGAAAAAAAAAATCAAAATTTTGCTACCGGTATGTATACCTGACTCGTAGAAGCCCACCACTGGGCAGCAGATATTATTACTAAATTTGCAAAGTCTCTTTTCAGCTGAATATAAAAGATGTGCATTTCAAAATATTTCTTGAGCCAGAACAATAATTAAGCTTAATTTGATTACATTTAAATCAAATTACATTATGAATTAAGTATAGTTAATAATACTTCATCAATTAAACATAGCTTGGCCGTAATATTTGAATAGGTTATAGAGACTCTTCTAATGGCCCCAGCTATGTTAAAATTTTAGGGATTTTCTTTCCATGTGACAGTCAAGGAAAGAACATGGCATCATGACATCATTTGATTTTTAATGATAGATATAGCTGGGATGTTGTAGTGGCAATCATGGATGAGTGATCTGGTTGCTGTCAGCTGAGGTAATTTAGGATCTCATTAAGAACAGATAAAAAGCGTCTCAAGTTCACCATTCAAATATGAACTGGGAAGCTCTTTATACTGTTCTGAAGAAGGAAGGAAAGAAAGAAAGAAAGAAAGAAAGAAAGAAAGAAAGAAAGAAAGAAAGAAAGAAACAAAGAAACAAAGAAACAAAGAAACAAAGAAACAAAGAAACAAAGAAATTTAATTTATAGCTTATGTTACCCTTTTGGAAAGGTTACATTTCCACTGCTTTAGCTCATCTTAATTAAGCCAAATTTCATTTAGAGATAACTTTACCTCTCCAATGGTTACAGATGTTTTCTTATGCCACCAACTGGATGGAAGTAAGTTGTATCAAATGATGCCATTATAATTTGGAACAATATTCTTCTCAGGGCAAGTTTTTCTCTTCTCTTGATGAGGCGATTTTTAAAATCACCATAAATTTTCCTGTAAAACGAACAATGAAGTGCCATCAAGGGAGTACTATAGGTGGAGTTTATTTTACTTAATTTCTTAAGAAATGAATGGATGTTTTGTAAAGTTTATAATTGTCAATGTTTGTGATCCACCAACATAAAACATATCTGAACTTTTTGTTATG
Source organism: Erythrolamprus reginae (assembly GCF_031021105.1). NCBI lineage: Eukaryota > Metazoa > Chordata > Lepidosauria > Squamata > Dipsadidae > Erythrolamprus > Erythrolamprus reginae. The sequence continues at coordinate 174,243,106 of NC_091950.1, read as the reverse complement.
TTTGTCTTGCAAGCTCTAAAAAAGGACATATTTCAAACTTTTCTATCTTCTAACAGCTAGGAAGTGTGATAGTGAGGCAAGGATGGAAACACATTGCTGGCATAAGGAATCCTATGCTAATACCAGATTTTTCACACACCCAGTTTAGAAAAAGTTGGCACTACTATCCTATTATTCTGATGTTGCTGAGATAATGTGCTGTTGAAAGGAAATTGCCAAATCTTACACCTGAGAAACAAGGCACATTTTACTTGGCAACTGTGTATTCTAAATGGAATTTTAAGCATTATATGGATTTTAAATGATGTTTTAATTATTATTGTTATTATTTTAGAATTTGCTTTCATGCTGGTAAAAGCTTTGTTCCCAGAAATATTGTAAAACTGGATAAAGTCCTCGGGCGTCTCTAAAGACAATCCCAAGTTTAGAGGACTTACAATTCCAATATTTACTGAGGTGAGATTCAAGGGGTAAAGCAGCATCATATGTTTTCATTAGGAGCACCTAGAAGAGGTCAATGAAGTGAGCTTCTCTTAGAGAAGTGTTAATTTGAGACATTTCATAATCATGTCCTCACTTTTTGTCCTGTCTTTATTTCCATTTAGATTTAATTGCATTAAAATGCCAACATTGCATGCTTTTAGTGCAGGAATCTAACAAGGCAGGAATACCTTCTGAAATGCAGATAAAATGCAAAAGATCAAGTTAATTTGAAATTTTAAATTACAGTAGAGAGGTACACATTTTATTTTTAAATTTTGTTTTTAAATTGCAAAGGAGTATAGGGCTCCGTCCCTATGGAACATGCTACCACCAGAGGTAAAGAAGGCTCCTATCCTTTTGGCCTTCTGGAAGGATATCACAATTTGGTTTGCTGGAGAGACGGAGTAACGACACGGACACAAGAGCTGGATTTAAATTGGGTCATTTTTATTAACATAAATTTGCATAATTTATTCAACACTTTGCATAAATTAGCATAATCAACTATGACCCGGAAATGGACCTGCAGGGTCAAACAAATACTTCCGGGGCGGAAATGACGTTATGCCAAAAAACATTCCTGGGCAACTCATGGGCGTATCTCGATGCAAGTCCAGGTGAGGGGCCAGACCATCACCTGCGACCCTGCCTTGCTGTGCATGAGGGGGGTCCCACCGGCTAACCCGAATCCGGGAATTAAAGGTGCAGGACCCAAAGACAGGTTCCCCCCAGCTGCTCAGGCAGAAACTCCCTCCATGAGCTTGCGGAGAACCTGTCAATCATCCCCAAAGATGCCCAAGGGAGAACGCGCGGTTGCTAAACCACCCCAGTTTTCCGCCCCTAACCTGCCTACCCAAATGACCAAAGGTAAGCCAATTAACCTAATAAATGCAAGCACCCCCTAACCGCACGTCCATCTCCTCAGTGTGGAATGGGCGAAAAAACAGCTCGGCTAAGAGGCAGAACTGCAAAAAATTCCCATTCGGCCCCCTAAGGGCGACCCCTAAGCACACTGCAAAATAGGGAGGGCGGGCGGGTGTCTGCTCGAGGCTCTGCAGTCCGGGCGAAAAGGGAGAGCCCCGGGCCTGCTCGCCCTTATATAGGGCAAGCAGGCCCCGCCCGGACCAATCAGGAGCCTGGCCAATTAGGCCTGACCTCCCGAGCGAAGTCTCGCATCGCGAGACTTCGCCCGGGATCCAAAATGGCGGCCGCCATGAGGGACCGTGTCTCCTGGTCCCTCCAGCAAAGCCTGCCGCCGGGTAAGTCCGGCGCTGCCATTTGCTGGTTGGCTTAAGATCCTAAGATGGGTGTGTGTGTAATCATCATTGGAGATGATTGACAGGGTAACTGTGAGTTCTCAGATCTTGACAACCCCCTCTTGGACCAACTCATTTGCAGAGTGCAAGATCTGAGATTTCAGTGCCATTCACTGGACCGAAAAGAGCTGACCCTCGTGGCATCCCCAGATGAAGCCAGGGCTTCTGAGGTATCAGAAAAATCTGCCTCAGAAATGTAGCTTTCCCTAATACTGACAGCTCAAACTAGTAACCAATCGGTGCGTCATGTAAACACCAAATTAGATGTCTCATCAGATGAAGAAGCAGATGTTGGCCACCTCCAAACCATGTGAAGGAAATTTACCTGGCTGAATTGCTGGTGGGTCACTATCTAAGAACCCTGCTTGACCATCTACATCCTGGCTATGCTATGGGTCAACAACTCTGTGCCAGTAGACACTTCCAGCCAGGTGACCCAATTTTTGCCTTGAATTTGGGGAGTGGTTTAAAATGGATTCTAGGGCATGTGAACCAACTAATGGACCCATGCTCTTAGAGGGTGCACCTGGATGATAGCTGACTGTGGTGGCACCACATAAACCAACTACACCAGCAATGATGCACCTTGTCCATCCATCCATCTACCTACCCACCCACCCCAGTTTTCCCCACTCCACCTCCAATCTCTGCCTTCCGGCATCGACTTTTTGCCACTTGCCTTACTTGATGTTGGGGGCTTCTCCAGTGTTAGACGGGCCTCCTAAAATGATGCTGCCCATGTCTCTGGCAGTTCCAGGAAGCTGGACTCCACCTCCTCCTCCTTCTTCAGCCAACTTCCCTTTACTGAGACACTCTGAGTAGAATAGCCACTCACATGCCTACTTTGCAGGCTATGCATGTGTCATCCGAGGGGTGGCGATGGTGAAGGATGTTAAGCCCTAACAGTTATGACCATGCCAGCTGCTAGTTGAGCCTGATTGGCTCTAAGGCAAGCAAATGTTGCATATGTGCCTAAATCTCCATTTGTGCAAAGGGAGTTTTGCATGCTTGCATGCTCACCTGCTGTTTGGAAAGCCCAGTTCCCAATGGTCTGCAACCCAGTACTGGACAGCAGCCCAGCAGTCATATACCCCTACCTTAACATGTGAAATAGTTGATTTGCTATGAGTCTCCCCCACTCCCCCGTTTTTATTGTTATGATCCAGTTTTGCCATCTTTGAAATTAGATTAATGTGTGGAACTAGATTTTCTACTTGAATTGCTTAGCTTGTGGTGAGTCATATGTTCAGGGCTGCATGCATGTCTAACCGAACTTTTACTTCAAAAATTTATATGCATATGCTTTGCAGTTTTTCACAAGCCATCTAATAATGAGATTCTTGTTTTGTTGCAAAAACAATATTATTGACACCTTTCATTCAGTTTCTAAAGCTCTGATAGACACGTTTTGTTTGTTTTGTTTACAAGAAAAACAACAGAAAATATTGATGCAACCTAAATGCTAATGAATTTATTTTCATATGAACTTTCAAAGATCATCTGGCGAATTATTCTCCAAGGACTGTATTGTGTACATCTGATAAGTGGGATCTAATCCATAATTGTTTACATAGTCAAAAAATTGTAATCACACAGCTCTTCGATTTATTTATATATTTTCTTCTCAGTAAATTAATTATAGTTCTAATTCAGTTTTAAAAGTAGTTTCTATATGAGAATTGGCTTTGCTAGAAAGAAGCTAGTTAATTATTTATTTCATAAAGCTGTATAGTTTTTTAAATGCTGATTTCCAAAAGAAATCAGACTATGAGTCCAATAAGAAATAGCAATGACTTGATTGCGCCGGAGGCGGAATAAGAACACGGACACCAAGAGCTGGGTTTAAATGGGTCACTTTATTAAAGTAAAAAAAAAACTGTAACTGATTATCAATCAATAACCAGGACCTGCAGAGAACACTAAATAATTTGGAGCAGAAATATTTCACAAATAAACTTCCTGGGCAACAATGGGCATAGCTCCTTGCTGTACAATGTGATGGTACCACGCCTTCACCTGGTTCCTGGGCATGCCTTGGCATGTGGGAGGGCTCACTGTCCCATCCCCTTGCTGTTATTGGGATAGGTGAGTCCCAAGGGCATCCCCTCTCCAATTGCCCCGGCCGCATGGTACCTTGAGCTCCTGGCGAGAGATTGCCCATAATCTTTCAAATGCCCTAAAGGATGCCCTAAAGGAGAACACGCAATTGCTACCACTGCCCATTTCCGCCCCTAACCTGCCATGGAGAGGGGTCAGATCTCAATCTTGCCCCCTCGATTCCCCCCTCAACCTGCACCAGCTCACACAGGTGCCTCTGCAGGTCCTCAAGAAAAAGCGGCATTCCCCTCACCTGAGAGGTGAATGCAGTGGCTCGGTAGAGCCAAGGCTTGTCAATTCTGATCTTGTGTTGGTGTTAGCCGTTGCTAACCCCTTCCTAGCTTTATCCCTGTTCTGGGAATAATACGTTGCGCCACACAATCCTCGAGAGAATTACTGCCCCAAATCAATGTGTGATTGGGCAACCAACAAAAAGGGACCCAAAGGTCTACATGGGCTATGCAGTTAACTGCAAAGCCCCTCATGTTCCAGGATCATGCCAACTTGGGCAAGACCATCCACTTGGCGCAATCATATGAGGACCTGCTGCCTTCGCGGGCATGACCGATCATGGCCAGGCCCTTGTACCACCAAGGACGTTGCCACCATGTGCAACAACAGCAAATGGCACCACAGTCAATAACCGCCCCATACAAAAATGGGAGGAGCCCCTCCTTCACAGGCCTCTTGGTCAGGCCAGAGGACCATGACCTGCCAGCACAGCATCCGCTGTGATCCGAAGTCAGACTTCAAATCTCTCTTGGGTTCCCCCCATAAGAAGCAATCTTAAAAAGAACAAGGTAGGTTAACATCACTGCAGTAAGGCCACCCTGAGTGCACTGTCGGGTGCATGTCCAAAGACCATAGACCTCCCCTGGCTGATGGTATCAACAATCCTCGATAAAAACCCAGCCGCTCCTATTGCTGTCTCAGGCCAAAATAATGTGGCACTTACTGTCCCAGGGCCTCACCAAACATGGCACCCAGTGAACAGGGAGCCATCCTGTTTAGAGGGCAACCGCCGCTCAGTTATCTTGTGAAAATAAATGCCATGACAGCTGTCTTTATCAAAATACTCTTGTCAAATAAAGGCAGGCTAATGAGTAACCTCATGCCTGTCCAATCAGTTCTAGATCCCCACAACAGCCTCAAGGCTGACCCTGATCTTCTTTGTGACCTGAAAGCGGCACCGAGCACGTCCACTTCTTCAGGATTTAGGGGCAGGAGGAAGAATGCCTGAGGTGAAGCCCTATTTATAGGGCTCGCCTAGGAAAGTCCAATCTCTGAAAGGCAGTGTGTGGGAGTGTGAAGCCAGGCAACAGCAATCTCACAATATCTCGTGAGATTGCAGCCTAATTGGCTAAGCGCCAAGCCAGTGTTCTCCCAGGCCCTGGCGCAATTTCGAGCGGGGCGTTAAATCGCCCGCCCGTGCATTTCTGATATGTTGCTAATTCAGTGCAATTTTAAATCCTTATTTTCGTTTCTTTCTTCACCCACCCGATGTCTCTGAACATCTTTTATGCCTGTGGACATTTCCCTTGAGGTTTCACTTGCAGGAAAACAGTTTACATTTTTTTAAAAAAATAGTTTAAATGTAAAATAAGATTAAAAGTTGCATCTGATAAAGGAAATCACCTCCATATCATTTTTATTTCTAGGGATATTCTACAGTGGCTACAGACAGAGGCAAGACAATAAAAATGTATGATTAGCTTTACTAACATACCCAGAAAAAAGGTAGACTAAATTAGCCTGATTTCTCATAACTAAGTGTATACCCAATGTAAAAGCCATTTTCACTGATGGCTTGAACTAGATAATGATTCAAATTGTCAATTGCATCCTTAGCCTAAATATTTTATATTCTGAATATATGGCCGGGTTTTGTTTTTTGGTTTCTGATTTTTAAAAAAGGATAAATAAAAAGATCAAGAAATCTTTAATATGACCAACCCTGCCCCTTGGAACAGTTTGCATCCCAAGATATAGAATTTAAGAATTTTTCTCATTTTCGAAAAGACTTAAATAAACCTTCTTATTCCAGAAGAGGTTTGTGAGCTAATAAGACTTAGTTAGTTATCTAATGGATTAATAATGAGTCTAATTGTTATATATTTTTTGTTTACATTCTATTGAAGGAGCTACCTTGATTCCTTTGGGAAATGGGATGTGTGTGTGTTGTGTGTGTGTGTTGTGTGTGTGTGTGTTATATACTTAAAAATGTACTTTTGATTTCCTTTTTTTGTTCTTGATAGTGACATAGATTTCCCTTTTTATGGAGTTTCAAATGAAAGAAAATAGTTGGAGTTACACATCAAGGCAATATTAAATGTAACATTGTGATTCAATGCAGTGTTTCAACTAGGTTAATGGCAACCCAAGGTTGTTCTATAAATGTTAATACTAATAAGGACTTGAATCTAAGCATCTGTACACTAAAATAAAGGTTTAACTTTTATAACTGTCTTTTTGCCTCTGAAAAACAATAATCATTCAATATGTTTGATTATTTTGCATAGGTAAATAGATATATTAATTACCAGTGGTACCTCTACCTAAGAACGCCTCTACTTATGAACTTTTCTACATAAGAACCGGGTGCCTCTTCTCAAGAACTATTTTCTATTTACAAACCTGAGCCTCCGAAACTGTCACCAGAAAAGGCAGGGAGAAGTCTCCATAGGGCCTCTCTAGGAATCTCCTGGAGGAAACAGGACCTCCACCCTCCCTGTGGTTTCCCCAATTGCACACATTATTTGCCTTTACATTGATTCGTATGGGAAAATGCTTCTTCTTACAAACTTTTCTACTTAAGAACCTGGCCACAGGATAAATTACGTTTGTAAGTAGAGGTACCACTGTACTTGTAATACTTTAAGATGGTTTCATAAATAATATTTGTCAGTGGGGCACATTTTTTAAAAATAGTCAAGAACCGTTATGTTTCCCCTTTTGCTTCTAGTTATTCTTCCCCTCTACCAGGTAAATATCTTCAAACCACAATCCAAAAAGGGGGGAAAATGTGTTTCCATTTCTATATGGAGATGAATTACCCAACAAAGTGGAAAATGTTCTTAACTTAATCTACCTTAAGTGGATTTTTCCACTCTAAACAGGTGAGCATAAGTCATTTTCTCCACATTTAATGCTTTAGGTCTCCTTTCAAACTTTGGAGAGGAGATTTTATTTTTTCTTATTTTTTTAAAAAAACCAAGAAGTTTCCAAGCTTCGTGCCCTTTTACAACAGCACGAAGCTTGGAAACTTCAGCCTGATGATGGTGGATGTGATTTCACCGAAACGTCGCATAAACATGCAAAATATTACACAGGGCAAAACCCGAACTCAGAACAATCTACATACATATACCCGTGAAAATTTACGAAAACAAATATATATATATTACACACACACATCAGCATTTTCATTATCAGCAAAAATATGTTACACACACACACACACACACACACCTTTTTCATTCAAGCTACCCATCCACTTTCTAAGACTCCAAAGGAATAACTTCAAAAAGGTTGCCATTGAAAGCAACAGTAGATAGTAGTGCTAGAATTCTTTGATGTTTTTTTCTTTGCTTGCCAAATGATATTCTTATGTTTTATTTTCTTCAGTGTTGTCTTTTAATTTTTAATAGTCTAGCTTCTTTCTTGTAATGAGTATTCTTCAATATTTTCCTAAGTTCTTCCTTTTCTCTAAACTTTTCATGGCAAAATTTCAGAAGTGGTTTGCCATTACATGTTCCTGAGATGAGAAAGTGACTGGCCCAAGGTCACCCAATTGTGCCTAAACCAGGGGTGGGCTACTGCCCGGATGGGGGGGGGAACGCAGTCAGGTAGCAAAAATGGAGCTCCACCCCAGAGCACCCAATTTGCACAGAAAGATGTTGAAACAGAATGCATAAGCTACGCCCACCCTGTGGTAGTAAAAATTTGGGTAGCCCATCACTGGCCTAAACCAAGACTAAAACTCAAGGTTTAAATAGGGATTGTTTTAATTTTAGTAATTTGAGATAGAGAAGAAAAAAAGAAAGAAAAAGTGGTGACAATAATCACTTTTCTAATTCTCTTCCCATATACCAGTAGATTATTTTTTCTGATGAACCACATAAGCATCTGACAATAAACATACTGAGTGAAACAATGCTTAGAAACTCCAGGCTGTCATCTTCTTTTGGCTATTATTCTTAGTATCTTTTTGAACACTCTAACCCCATGGTCAAACTTTGACTGCCATTTTGGGCAAATGTCTCACAAAATTTTCTGGATAGTTGGGTGTATTTCCAAATAAAGAACTGGATATATTTCCTTCTCTCCCCCCAAAACACATGAAACTTTAATTTGCCTGCCTTCTTTCCTTCTTTCCTTCTTTCCTTCTTTCCTTCTTTCCTTCTTTCCTTCCTTCCTTCCTCTCCCCTCCCTTCCTTCCTCCCTTCCTTTTTTTCTGCCTTAACTAACAAGCATCAAAATTTCAGGATTTTTACTAGGGAATCAAAAACCTATTGCTGCAACACAACAATTTGATGGAGGAATGACACAGTTCCTAATTTTTTGAATTTTTTGTTTCATGAATATTAGGCTATCTCTGCAGGTAGTTTTCATTAATATCTATGTCCTGGATATCAGAAATGATTGGAATGGTGTCATCTAAAAATGTTCACCTTGATTAGAGAAGTTTTCTTCAATCCTCCAAACCAGGGAAACTTTTCAGATAGGTGCTCTGGTTTAGGGACATAGTAATTAGAAATAGGAAAGGTTATAGCTGACTTATTTGGCCCTTAAAGAATAATGAAGCCATGCATTATCTGTCAAGAAATGTGTTTCTCAGAATAAATCTTATTTTGATTCTTTTACGCTACTTTATTAGTAATAGTCTGCATTCATAATAATGCAGGAAGCTGCAAACTTTTAATTCACACTCACTCAACCTCACATAAACTTCCTATTTCCTGCAATTTGTCAGTGTGGGTTACCTGAATTGATAGCCTCACATCTAAAAGCTGGAGATGAGGTTATCCTAATTGATAGTGATTGCTTTCATTGAAAAGACACAAGGAAGTCTCTCTAAAAGCTTCCATTGTTGCCTTCTCATTGTATGTTCAATTAAGATTATTGTGTTGTAAACATGATTAGCAAAGTATTATTGCCTAAAGGAAACTCAGAATGCCACTTTATTTTATTTTCTATATCATGAGTTTTAAAAGCATCTGCACATGACTATGTGAATTATACATTTGTAATGAATATTTTCATTCCTATTATTGTTACTTTTAATCTGGCATGCCAGGAATTTCTTTGGTCTTGTCTCATTTTAACTATTCCCCCTTTGCCATACATTTTTTCCTCTCTCTCTCCTAAGGAATTCTGAAGGGGCCCAAAGTGTTCTGTGCATGTGCAGAGGGTAAAGGAACACAAATTGTGGCATCCAGATGGATGGGTGGAGCCTCGTGCTGTCTTCACGACCAGCTCTCTGATGACCAACAGATACCAACAGAGGTATCTTTGTTGACTTCTTCATTTTTGCAATCTGTTTAAAAATATTTTCAAGTTCCTTGTCTTCAACATTAGTCTTTTGCAATGACTCCAGCAACAAATCAAAATTTACCCCCCAATGATAGGAAATGCCTGATGTGGTATGTTTTAGGTGTTCATCAACCTGAATTTTATTAAATTTGTGTGTGTTTGTGTGTGTGTGCGTTTGTGTATTTGCTCTGTTAATTTCTATGGTTTTATCTGTGATTTCATGTTTCCAGTAATTCTTATTGACCGTGAATCCATGCTCTTTACATAAATGCCAGTGTAATATCTTTCCAACTCAATCATGATTTTCTATGTAATTTGTGAGCATTTTTCTGCATCCAGTTATCATATGGTCAACTGTTTCATCTGTATCTCGGCACAATCAGTATGTACTAGCCAAACTGGTCTTTTATAGTTTTGCCATTATGACATTTGCACATCGAGCTTTTTTTTTTTGAGGGGCAGTGAAAAACATTCCTTCTGTTTTGTTTGTTAATGTATACTATTTAAGTGATGGTTTGTTCTGCAATTGCCTGACTTTCTGCCAGTATCTTTTGAAAAATGCCTATGGAGCACTTTGCTTTCCCCAATTTTCTAATTTCATTTCAAGCTGTTGCTTTTTGTAGTCGTATTTAGAGTCCATTTTTGCAAATAGCCTTTCTTTCTGATATTGTTTTTTAAAAAAGTATCCTGAAAGTGCAGAAAGCATACAGATAGTCTTCAACATAGGACCATGAATTTAACAATGGTCCAAAATGATGAGGACCATTTTTCCGGTTCCAGTGGGGTAGCAGGAGGAAGCAGGAAGGACTGCCCCCCGGTCCTTGCCTTTCGTAAACTCTTGAAAACTCACCTATGTCACCAGGCATGGGGAAATTAATATACCCCTTAGCTATTATAATTTATGTATGGCTTGTTTGAGTTGTATGATTATTTTTATAAGAGGTTTAAACTGTGTTTTAACCATTGGATTTGTTTATTGTGTATTGTCCTGTTGTGAGCCGCTCCAAGTCCTCGGAAAGGGGCGGCATACAAATCTAATAAATTATTAATTATTAATAATCTCAAAAAAATGTGACTTATGCGTTATGACCCATCCTCGAAGTTACAACTCTAGCATTATCCTAGTAGTCATATGAAAACACACACAAACACACACACTCAATGCCATTTGGCAACCGGCTCTCATGTACAACAATTACAGGATCTTGTGATCATGTGAGTGGGATTTGAGATCTTCCCATCTAACTTCCAATAAGCAAAGTTTACTGGGGGGAAGCCAGATTCTCTTAATTACCATGTGATTCAGTTAACAAACACATTCTTTGCTTAACAGCTAGGGTAAAAATGTTCATAACATTGGCCCTGGTCATGTGAAAACTCACTGTACAATTGCACCAATTTATGATGGAAAGCAGAGGTGGGTTCTACTTACCTTCCCCACTAATTCACATTGTGACGGAAGTGCACAATGTAATAACCAAGTTACTACCGGTTCTATAGAACTGGTTAGGACTGGAAGGAACCCCCCTTTGATGAAAAGAGTATTTCTAAGAGTTACTAAATCAAAGACTATCTACGAATAAAATTAAGGTTACTTTATATTATAAATCAGCTGCTGAGTATCATCATAGGAAAAATAGTAATTATCAGTAGTATAATTTATAAATAGGTTCCAGGATGAATATGTACTATTATGCTATTCACCTCAATGATCTTCAGACTGACAAATGTTTAGATGCATGTTCAAAACATGCTAAATCATAAACAAACTACAATGGTTTCATACAGTATATTAAGCCATAATGTGATTTGCTTTCTTTCAGTGCAAACAAAAAACCAGTATTTTCTTTGATGCGAAACCTGATGATAACCATTCACTGTTTCAGAGATGTCTGGGTCAGGCCGAAGCCTTCATGTGGAGTTAAGAGAGTTCAGCCTGACAGTCTGGATGATACCCACAAAGAAATAAGTTGTGTCATTTTAGTTGATTGCTCATTGGTGTTGTTTTCTTCCTCAACACAGTTCCTTTCATTTTATTTATGCTAAAATAGACGAAGATCATTCTCTGGTCAAATAAGATTTTGATATTATTTCGCTACAATTCACATGGTCCCTCTCTTTCTCCCCTCTTCCTTGCCTCTGCCACCTCACATACTTGTTATGCTAGTTGACCAAATATCTAGGTCAGTGATGGCAAACCTTTTTTCCTTCAGGTGCCGAAAGCACAAACATGGGAACTATCACATGCCCACCCATGCCCACAGTCGTAATTCAATATCCCCCATGCGCCCTGCCCCTTATGCTGCACACATGACCCTCCTGTTCCCAATATTCAGTGGGGTCGGTAGACCAAGTTTTCGCTCTCCTCAGGCTCCAGGGGCATTCTTGGAGCCTAGGAGGGCAAAAATGTCCTCTCCCGCCATCTGGAGACCCTCCAGAGACTGAAAAATGCCCTCCCAGAGCCTCCAATTACCAGTAAATCAGCTGGTTGGTACATACAAGTATGCTGGAGATGAGATAGGACAAAGGCTCACGTGCCGGCAGATATGGCTCTCTGTGCCACCTGTGGCACACGTGCCATAGGTTTGCCATCACAGTACTGGGTTATCTATACCAGCATGTGGTGTTTCTGCAGAGGAAAGAAAATTGGAAAAGGACTGATTGGAATTAACCCTGGAGTTTTGTTTTCTCTTGATCTCTCAAACAGAAACCTACTTTATCAATATAATGAACAATATCACAATCTGAAGAAACCAATTTATATATTGACTCAGGTCATCAAGACTTTATGATTCCTGAAAATATGAAGTAGAGATCAATACTTGTTATTACAGGCCCATTTATAATACGTATGTCCTTAAGACCCATTTATAATACAGATGTCCTAAAGCCAAAGAGAAAGTATGCTGAATACATGATAGGAAAACACATGGGATTTTCACTTATACTGAACTACTAATTAAATTTGTTTCGTAGAGGAGCTGGTTTTCTGATCAACTCAATCCAATTGTCAAGGGTGTTCAAGATTAAGGGCAATGGATGGGGAAACCAATGACATTTTCTGATCTCCCCCTCTCTCTCCCTCCCTCCCACAGTCCCTCCCTCCTCCTCCTCCCTCATAGTACCCCTTCACATTCCCCCCTCATAGTATCCATCAAACTTTTTCCAGGATTTTTTCTTTGCATAAAGAATATAAGAAAGTTTTTCTAATAAAAATGGGAAATGTTACTGTCTCAATCTCAGTTCCATCTTCCCTCAATATGGTTCCGTATGACTTTCAACTCTGTTATTCTGTTCTGTTCTGACTTTATATGACTATTGCATAGGTTCTGAATGCTCCAACACTGGAAGTTTTTAGGAAGAGATTGGACAAATATTTGTCTGAAATGGTATAAGTTTTCCTGTCTGATTAGGCAATTGGACTAAAAGACCTCCAAGATCCCTTCCTACTTTGTTATTCTGCTCTATTCTGACTTTATACTACTATTACATTAGTAATGCCAGCAAAATTCTGGCATTATCTTCTAAATGTATTTTTAATTCAGTTTATATAAACATATCTGAATACGTTCTCTCGGCAGCTAACAAAAAAAAGATTTTTTAAAAAATGAGTTGTACCTCAATTACAAATGGGTTCATAGAAATTACAAATTGTTCCACATGTGAAGCAAGAAATAGCCAGCTTTGGGCTGGCCACATCTGCCACAACATTTCTTTTGAGGAGTGATGGGATAGATGGAACAAAAGAAGGTATACAACAATTTAAGGGGAATTTTTTTGAGAGGGAAAAGACTGGGGGAAAGCAGATAATCCAGGTGAGTAAGTCTTACTTGTAAATAAGCATGGTGATGGTAACTAAGGATATAAAGCACTTGAAGGCAGGACAAAAAACAATGGGTGGAAACTTATCAATGAGATAACCAACCTAGAACTAAGGAGAAATTTCCTGACAGAACAATTAATCAGTGGAAAGGAAGGATCAGGCATATAGAGGAGGAGGGGGAAGAGGGGGAAGAGGAGGTGATGGTTGTTCTGTCTGACCGGGTTAATTACTAGGAATTATGACCCAATTCACACTGAGAATCAAAAGCTAGCATAGCAAAGTATATTTTTTCAAACACAGTTCTGTAGTACAAGAATCAAGTTATTGGAATGTGAGGATGGCTGTAGTTTCTCATTAGCGATAGATAATGGGAATTCTGGGAGGCTAGCCAGAAGGCTATACATCTCCTGGTCTGATGTTACTTCTTTGACAAATTTACTCACGGCAGCCCAAATATATTTTTAAGCTCAAAACTAAAGCCAGAATCAAGGATCCAGAGGAATAGGAAAGTCTTTTAGCTCCCAAGCTATATCTTCCATTACAAAAGTTGTCTTTCCATGCACCCATTTCCCAACAGCCTGTTCTTATATACTGCCACGGGTGGCCAAATATCCCATAGAGATATTCAGTGCCTAAAACCTATTCTATAGAGCTATTCATGCCTTCCTCTCATTCTTCTGACTCTCACATCTAGGAGAGGGTCCTTAAAGTCCCCATCGTCCTCTGATTCGGATAATACCTTAACTGGGGGGGGGGATTCTACAGACTCTGGTGGTTCCCCAGGTTCCAATTCTTCTTTACTCTCACTCTCAGACTTAGATGGCAAGAACAATGGCCTATGAGGCCAGTAGTCCTCCATCTCCTGGTTCTCAAAAGCTGAGCCGGATGTGGACCACTCACAACGGTGGTGGTGTACACTCCAATTTTTTTGCCCTACTCATTCTGTAAGATCCCTACAAATTTTATCCCAACTGAAACTTGGAACAATCAGAGCAACATATTGGGAATGATTTAACTCAACTTACAAACCTCTTTTGCAAAAGAGAATGCTGTTTTGTGGAAACTCTTAATAGAAGTATTGTAGGATCCAAAATTGGAAAATTATAGGGTAATCATGCTGATGAGGAATGTATCAAGACAGAGAGATTAGTTCTTTCTTCATTATGCCTGCTGAGTCACCTGGGATGCAGGATATTGGTAGAACACTTTGAGGGAAGCAAGACTGTCACTCACTGGTCTCTTGGGGCTGAAAGAAAAAGGAGCCTCTAGAAGCACCTCTAAATTCATGTTGTCACATTTTGGGGACAATGAAGTAATGGGACTAAAGAAGAACATAGTCTATAAGCATGGCAGATTGGCAATATCCCATATGTCTTGTGATAGGTCATTGTACCCTCCATTTATAAATCATCTGTTTTGGGCAGAACCCTTTGATTTATACCCTTTCCGGCATTAAAATGTCCTGCTTCCAATATAAATGCATCCTTCCTATAGATTTACCAATTAAGTTTACCAAAACAGGCCAAAGAGATTTTTCTCTGCTCCCACTCATCCACTGTTCTCTTTGTAACCATCTTAATGATCAGTTTCTGGGCTCCGGAGCTCATCAATACTTACACTGGCATGGAAGCAGCTAGAAGGCTACTCCGTTAATGAAATGTTAATGACTGAATTAGACCTGTAATAATCGAGGTAGGGCGTACTGCTGTGAAGCCATTAGCATCAGCAAACCCTGCTGAGGAAAAAGAAAACAAATAACACACCATAAGAAACTTTTTTTTTACTTCTCAGGAAAAATATGTTATGCAACTATATATACCAATAGGTGTTAATGACCTAGAGGTAAAATGCTTAATACAGTATGGAAGTTGGCCGACTGTCACTTAAAGAATCAGATAAAACACAACAGTTGGTATTCATCTATAGAGTTTCCAATTTTGTATAAGCACAGCTTGTATTGAGAATCATTATTATCTCTGGGACTCATTTGTATATAATAGTAATAATTGTAATCCTCCTAACTACAGATGGATAAATTCCCAGGAGTCAGACTTAGAACTAAGATCTGTAAAGCTACGTTGTTTCACTAAACTTGGTAAACAATGTGTTTTCAGTTTAAACCTTACCTAATCTGTTTCAGAACCTCTTACAACCAACAGGAGTAAAAGAATGGAGCACAGCTAGTCCTCGACTTACCTTGACTTGATACTATAGTAGGGGCTATAAAAATATCTCCTAAGTGTCTTAAACAGATAAGCTCTATATTCATTAAAAGGGCATTGACAGACAAACGCATTGTTTCTATAAAACAGCTGCAGATAACTTGGGAACCCACAATAGTTTATGTCTTCCCAAAGCTTTCATTGTGGACTCAATGGCCTCCAACAACCAACCATTATAATCTAATCTAATCTAATCAGAAAGAAAACTATGTCTGAATATTGGATGATGTTAAACATATTTAATTCTGGTTTCGTTAAACCATTTTTAGTTCTCCTTGCTTCATTCTTGTGGTCCTGCCTCCTTTTTTCAGACTGCTGCTAAAAAAAGAGAAACCTGGAGATCAATTCATGAGAGTTGTTACTCAATCCAGATGAGTTAAAAATATTTAAAGAAAAGGATCTGCATTTTTAATACTGCTCTCTCTTAGGTCATTGCTAGGGTGAAGATCTGAAAGCAGTGTTCCCTCTAATTTTTTTTGGGGGGCGGGCGGAAAAGTATAGTGTCTGAGCGGCAGTCCCTTCGGGACTGGGCGGCACAGAAATAATAAATAAGTAAGTAAGTAAGTAAGTAAGTAAGTAAGTAAGTAAGTAAGTAAGTAAGTAAGTAAGTAAGTAAGTAAACAAACAAACAAACAAACAAACAAACAAACAAACAAAAAACCCACCCTGTTTTGCCTCAGAGAATTTCAAAATAAAATACTGTACTGTGTGTCTATAACAGTGAGCTCATAATAGGGCAACTCTATCAATATCAAAATGCCACTTAAATAGTTGAGCTAGTTTCAAACTAGATTTTGATTTTCTTTCTCTCTTCCTTACTCCCATTCTTTTTCTTTTTCTTTTCCTTCCTCTCTTTTTTCTATCTGTTTCTCTCTTTTCCTCTCTTCCTCTCTCTCTCCTTCCCTCTCACTCTTTCCCTCTCGGCTTCTGGGCAGGTTTGGAAAACTCTGAGTTGATGATGATTTTTAAGTGAGCGATTGCTCACTGCTCAGCTTAGAGGGAACTATGTCTGAAAGAGGAACTAAATGGAATTTTAATAAATGCCCACCTCTCTACTCAGTCCATAGAGATGCAGAAAGGCTACCGTGCACCTCAGCATGAAGCAAGAGAAGGAAAAATAATTAAAAGGAAAGAAAATATTAAGCAAATTAAACATCATTTAAGTGAATAATAAAAAATATTCTGATATAGATATGTTAATGAAGGAATCTTCATGAGAGAAGTTTGGTTTCAGGGAACCTGAGACTGACCATTCATTCATTCATTCATTCATTCATTCATTCATTCATTCATTCATTCATTTTCTATAGCTCAACCAAGTGACTTATGGTTTCCTATAACTTTACAGGCTTTACTTTTTTTCCCTCTTATGCTTGGTGAACCTTAATTGTGCGAGTGATACAGCCAATCTTTTTTTTTTCATTTTTAGCCAATCAACTTTCCTGAGATGTGTACAAAATGTGTCATGCTCTCTACAAATTGCTTGTCAGCTCTGCTTTTTTCTCCCCTTTCCTTTTGATGTTTTCTTTTTTAAGCGGAAAAAAAAAGACTTGTTCCTCAAAGCTTTTGTCGGCTCTCTTAGTGAAATTGCTCTTGCTTTTTGAAATTGCTTGAAACTCTTTCTCTTATAGTACTGTTGACTGCAGAGTGAATCAAAACCCTGAGATGAAATGAGCTATGAAGATAAGGTTGAAGGTAAACTGTAATATCGGACAAAGGAAAGTGTTGTAGGTGAGTCACGCTAATAGCGTACACTCCTCTTGGTGATATTTCTGACATTAGCAGAACAGGAGAGCAAATTGATGAAGGTCAGAAAAATACTAAGGTCCTGTGCAGAGCATCACTTCATTACAGCGGTCATCACCAGAGTTCTAAAACAATGCCTTTCAGTTTTCTGCCCCACCGTCCCCAAGTGATTTTTTTAGATCATTATAGGCATATATGTCTGATTCTAAGAAGAGGCATGGCTTTCTCCTGTAATTTTAACCTTATTTCTGGATTCTGAAAGCCTGTTAAGCTCAGTGAGTAATGCCAGTTCAGGCCCACAGCACTGCCTACTAAAACCAGTATTTTTGCCCTAGATTTCATCTTCCCCTTGAAGATGTTTCTTAAGGACTGTAATTTGTAATCAGACAGAACATACCAAATTAAGCACTCCATTTGAATGTGTAAGATACATTTTTCCCCTCAGAAAAACTGCAATTTTTAAAATCTTTCTGTTAGAGTTGTCAGTAGGAGGGCAACATGCAAAATTTGCACCTACAGCTGAGTTCAATTCAGCTCAAGGTGCACACTCCCTTGAAGCACAGTCTATCAGGCCCTGACCAAATTGGAAGATAATACACCCAAAGCAAAGTTTGCATTTGAACACGATTTTTAAAAAGGCTTTCTTTAGAGAAGCATCAGCCCCAGGAAGTGTCAATTGCATTGGTTGAGTTTGACAGCTGTTACATTATATTTAGTGTTATGTCTACAGCATTCCACCTGAATCACTTTTCAGTCACTAATGATCAATTTTCTGATGAAGATGTAAAAGGGGAAAAATATGGAATTATATGGGTGGGTGGCTAAATACAAACTCTATCTCCAAGTGAAACCTCTGAAACATTCCAGCAGAAAATAAAGCCAGTTATTCTGCCAAAGAAGAGATAATCAGCTGACTGGCACGGATTAAAAATGTGCATGTAAGTGTGGAATAAAAAAAAGATGAGGAAATATATGGGTGGGAGAAGAACCAAAAACAAAGACATAGGACAAAACGTCTGGGTCCAGAAGACAGAGAGGTGTCCTGAGAAGAACAATTGGATGGCAGCCTTCCTCTAGAACACATCTGGATGCCATAGCTTGATTCCTCAGAGAGAATACAATCTAATCTAAAACAGGTTGCCGCCCCGAGTCTTCGGAGAGGGGCGGCATACAAATCTAAGTAATAAATAAATAAATAAATAAATAAATAATAAACCTCCATCTGAATTAACCACTTCCCATCAACAGAAAAACAGAACAATCATTGTTCTGGATTAAAATTCAGGGTTTTGGCCCAATGTAGCATTCTCAGTAGTTAGTGACATCATATTACTAGCAGACTCTAGTTTCATTCCAGACTATTTTAACATTCTTGTTCATTTAATTTACAGAATAGTAGAATAACAGAATTAGAAAGGACTTTGCAAGTCTTCTAGTTAGTACAACCTTTGTTCAAGCAGGAGACTTTATACAATTTTAGACAAATGATGTTCCAATCTCTTTTTGAAAACTTCCAGTGTTGGACCACCCACAACTTCTGAAGGCAAATCATTCCACTGAGTAATTGTTCTCACTGTTAGGAAATTTGTCCTTGATTGGTTCTCTCCTTATTTTCCATCCATTGCTTCTTGTTCTTACTTCAGATGCTTTGGAGAATAGGCTGACTCTTCTTCTTTGTAGCAGCTTCTCAAATATTGAAAAACTGCTCTCATGTCATCTCTAGCCCTTCTTTTCATCAGATTAGACATACCCAATTCCTGCGGCCATTCTTCATTTGTACTTATTTCAACTATCCTTGCTTGCCATTTGTCAGATACTGTTTTAAACCATTTGATAAGGGACATGTTGTAAGGCTAAGCACTCAAGAATAAGGCAGAACACAACAGTTAGCTTTTTCAGACATAAGTTCTTTCTTTAGCAAAACTGGGATTTTGCATCCTCTCTGTAGCTTCTTGTACATCTTCCAAATTAGTTCTGCTGAATATTTTCTGGATAGGGGATGGAGTTGAAGGGCTGGGAGGGAGAACAAAATAGTAAATTGTATGAGTGCAATATTGGAATCTGTAGAACTATTTGTTTTGTACTGCACCACAAACTTCTCCTCCAGAAAAGGTGATTAGAAAGCCCCAATGTAAACATTTCATAACATGTGATAAAAGGAATTTTGGGCACTGTTAGTCTTTACTCCATTGTGCAACAATGTGAAACATTTTGGTGGGAAATGCTAATGGAAAGACACCATCATTTGTCCCTGCTGGAAATCCCCTCTGATATTGCAATGCATCATTACGCTTGATAAATCCTAGAAACCTTGGAAAGACAAAATATGTACAAGCTGGTTGTTAAGCATATGTGATATGTTTTGTGTTGTCACTGGGCAACAGAAAGTGTTTTGAAACCAAGTTTATCTGTTTCCAAAATCTTAACTTTCCAAAAGACAGAAGGTGTTTTATTGTGATTGTTGTTGTTTGTTCAATGATTCCTAACTAGCGTGGAGCTGAAATTTGTTTTGGTTTGTATTTTTTCTATAAACAGATCTAATTTGCACTGCCCAAAATTATATGTAAATTGAACCACAATTATCTTTCAGCTTTATCACTTCTCTGAATTTTTTTCTGTTGCAATTCTCTGATAAAAAAATATGTACCCAAATGTATATTATAAAGTGTGCGTCAAAGAACATTAGGAAAAATTGTACTCTACTCTGCAAATTGGGCAGAATATGTTTTCAAAATTGTGAGCATTATAGAAAGCAAAATAGATTCGCTATCCCTGATCACAGCCAATAATTATGCTTTAGTTACTGAGACTGAGCTTCTTTTATACTGACATGAATACTTTCTACTGAAGTTAGAAAGATAGCAGGTTTAGAAAATAATATTGATTCAATACTCAGATATTAGACTCAGTCGCTTGCTTTGTCTGTTCCTTGCTGCCTATGATGAGGTAGAGCAGGGATGTCAATCTCGTAGCCCGCAGACCAGGTGCCTTACATGCTGGCACACCCACACCCAGTTTAGCAAAGGGGAAAAGTCACAATATGTCACATGATGTCGCCATGACAATGCGAGTTTGACCCCCCTGAGGTAGAGAGTCATTGATTCTAGTAAGTCCTGTCTTTGGAAAAGAGTTTGCCTCCAACATTTTCCTCACAGGAGACTATCTCAAAGGTGCTTTCTCAAATGGCAACTGGTGTTTTTCCTTCAAGACCTGGTTTTTCCTTCAAGGCCTTCTATTCTGGCAGAAGCAATGAAGCTTTTTGGATGAGAAGTGAAACATCTTGAAAGAAAAGCAAATAAAGGAAGTCCAGATGCCTTTGAAAAGAGCACCTTTGAGACAACCATGACCTGGATGGCTGAGAATCTCCATGACACTCACAGGAGATTGTGTTTCCTGTCTCCCATGAGTGATATTGCAATTAAACATCAGAGGATTCTTCAGAGATAGTCAGGACTTGAGAGAATTCCCACGGCCGACTTACCGGCCGATGGACTTTGCGGCGATCGGCGGGAGAGGAGGCCGCCATGTTGGGGGCGGAGCCACGGCACCCATGCTGTAAGGGGTGCCGTGATGACATGGTGCGGTGCGTGTGCACCGATTGGCCGGGCGAGCCAGGCAGCCCTATATAAGGGGGCTGCCTCATGATGCAGCAGTCTCGCCCGGATCAGCGTGAGGCGAGGCTGCTGCTGCTGCTGCCGGCTCGGGCTGCTGCGTCACAGGTCCGGAGGCCGGCGAAGCAGCCGATCGACGTGGGACGTTCGGCCTTTTGAGGCCAGAAGAGCCGCGAGCGGCGGCTGGAGGCTCAGTTCGCTTCGGTGACACCCCCCACAGGGTTTGGAGGCGCATTTGTGCTGCGGTACATGGCGGGGGGTGGGAGAAGTCGTTCGGGGGCCCGGCAGCAGGCCACGGGGGGGGGCAGACCAGAGGGCTAGGGACCCCCCCCATCGAGCCACGCCGCACCGGGAGAAAGCGGGCCCCCAAACGAGCATGGAATGAGGCCCCGGGGGCAAGGCTGGCCAGGAGGCCAGTTGATGAGGGCAGCCCCAGGGGGGAGGTGAGCCCCCGGGGGCGCGCATTGGACCGAAGGGGAGCCTCATCAGGGGCGAGGGGCCGCCGCCAGGGCCGGGCCCTACCGGTGGAAGCACTGGGGGGAGCAGGTGAGGCCACTGGGGCAGAAGAAGGGGCCCTCAGTGGATCGGAATCGGGTCTGTCTGGGGTGGAGGCCCCCGCTGCAAGGCCTGCCAGGAGGGAGCAGGAGGAGGGGGATTCACTTTCGGTTTCCTCACTTCTACTGTCTTCCTTGCTTGAGAAACTTGACGAGAGGCCAAGGAAGCGAGGCAGGTCCCGGCGGGGCCAAGCCACGTGCGTTGCCAATGCAGAGGGGTCTCGGAGCTCATCGGAGTCAGCAGACAGCCCGCGGAGGGTGCGGGGGACCCGGCGCGCAAAACAGAAAAGCAGGCGGAGGAAGGCCAGGAGAGCGGTGTCCG
Organism: Erythrolamprus reginae; assembly: GCF_031021105.1. Taxonomy (NCBI): domain Eukaryota; kingdom Metazoa; phylum Chordata; class Lepidosauria; order Squamata; family Dipsadidae; genus Erythrolamprus; species Erythrolamprus reginae. The sequence continues at coordinate 174,221,400 of NC_091950.1, read as the reverse complement.
GCTCCGAGGACGCAGACGATGACTCTTCTCACTGGGGTGAGTGCCCTGTGCCTAGACACCGGTGGTCCCTCCCAAGGGGGCCTCGCGGCAGGCTACGGGCTAATAAACGCACGACACGTGGGGCTCATAGGACCTGGCGCTCGCGCACGGCTGCTCAAGTTTGGAGGAGGGGGCGTAGAAGGGGGCTGGCCAGGAGGCACAAGAGGAAGAGGGATACCTCGAAGGATAGCTCTGGGTCGACCACCTCTGGGTCCACCAGCACCTCTTTTGACAGCGATAATCCTTTCGCACCTGGCCTCCCGGACACTCCGCTCAGTATGCACATGTCCCAGGCCCTCAAGCGTAAGATTTGGCGTGGCGCTTATGTTGACATTTTTCAGATTTTACTACCTGAGAAGTCTAAAAAGGATAGGGATAAAGAGGGCAAGAAGGGGTCGGATGACCCAAAGGACACCAAAATGGACAAGGGCATTCTGGCGTGGGCGTATGCATTTTTGGCCTACTACTCTGTGGTTGTGGAAGATGACGTCCATAAGACCCATGAGCTCATCTTGTACATGAACATGATTCTGAAGGCTTATCAGGAATTTGGGGGCGAGGCTTGGAAGCAATATGACGAGACCTTTCGTAGGTTCGCTGCCCACAATAGACACTGGCCTTGGGATATGAGGCATAATGATTTGTGGCTTCAGGCCATGCAGCAAGCGTCGACCCCGGCCAGTGGGCGGACTCCCACTGGTCATTTGCTTTTGACGCCTGGCAAGGAGGCTACTCTTCCCCGCCCGGTGGTGGGCACGGGGACCCCGGCCTCCGGCCAGCGTAGTGCGGCTGGTTCGTCCTTTCGGGGCCCGCCGTACTGTTACGAGTACGGCGCCAGGGGGGCCTGTTCAAGGTCATATTGTCATTTCCGCCACGCCTGCGCCTTGTGCAATGGCAGGCACCCGACCTCCGCTTGTTACAGGGGAAGGGGAGGGGCCGGCTCCAACGACGCCGGGGCCCCTGCCAAACCCCAACCGGGAGGAGCTCAAAGTAAGGGGCCCAACCCCCGTTAGGTTGGACAGGTTGAGGTACTGGCTCACCGGCTACCTCCCCAAGAAAGGTGCGGATTTTCTGCTCGCGGGGTTTTCCGCGGGCTTCAGGATCCCATACAGGGGGCAGCGTAGGGCCTGCATGGCGGATATTTTGAGGTCGGTGGCAGGTATGGGCCACGTAGTGCGGGACAAAATTATGAGGGAGGTGCTTGAGGGCCGGGTTTTGGGCCCCTTTTCGGGCCCCCCCCTGCCCTTCCTGCAGGTGTCCCCACTCGGGGTGGTGCCCAAGAGAGCCGCGGGAGAGTTCAGGCTCATACATCACCTGTCGTTCCCCCCTGGTGAATCGGTGAACGATCGCATTCCCGAGGAGCTATGCTCGGTACGCTACGCACCATTCGAGACGGCTGTCGCGATGGTCCGGGCGTGCGGAGTAGGGGCGCTGATGGGAAAATGTGATATCAAATCGGCCTTTCGGCTTTTGCCTATTCACCCGGGGGATTTCGACCTGTTAGGTTTTCAGTTTGATGGCGGGTTCTTTGTTGATAGGGCCCTGCCAATGGGTTGTTCAGTGTCCTGCTCGCTATTCGAGAAGTTTAGTTCATTTTGGAGTGGGCACATGTTAAAGGTACAGGCATTGTGTCTGTCGTGCACTATTTGGATGACTTTCTTTTCGCCGGGCCGGCGGGTTCCGACGACTGTCAGCAGGGATTGACAGGTTTTCAGGATTTATGCTTGGATTTGGGCGTACCTTTGGCTCACGAAAAAACCGAGGGGCCTTCGACCAGACTGACATTTTTAGGCATCGAGGTGGACTCCGGTGGCGCGGTGAGGCTGTCTGCAGGGATTTGACGTTTTTGGAGCTATTCCCAATTGCCGTGGCCATCGAGCTGTGGGCCACCAGTTTTGCCGGGAGGACGGTCCACTTTTGGTGTGACAACATGGCGGTAGTACACGTAGTGAACACACTCTCTTCTAGAAATGAACGGGTTATGGGTTTGGTCCGGCATATGGTAGCGAGATGCCTAGCCAATAACATGCTCTTCCGGGCCCACCACGTTCCAGGGGTAAGAAACGGGGTGGTGGATGCACTGTCAAGGGGGCAGTTGGCTAGGTTCCGGCTGCTTGCCCCACAGGCCGAGGAGCACCCGGAAGCAGCCCCACAGCATCTGTGGCTGATTGGAGGGCCGACGTAAGCAAGGCCATGGATTTGTCCATAGCCCCAAGCACCAGGAGATCATACCAGCGGGCAGGTAGGGGATTTTGGGCTTTTCGTCATGATAGGAGATACGATCAGCTTTGGCCTGCCCCGGTGGAACACCTGCTCGAATTCTGCGCGCTTACCCGTCGCCGTGGGTTGTCTGCCCGGACGATTAGGGGCAAGCTTGCTGGCTTGGCCTTCGTAGCCAAGTCACGGGGCTTTTCGGACACCACAGGGGATTTCAGGATTAGGAAGACATTGGAGGGTTGGATTAGGGAGAAAGGTCAGGCCCAGGGTGACAGCAGGCGTCCCCTAAAGCTCGCCCACCTGATGGGGCTTTATGAGCTGTGGGGCCGGCTCTGCCGCTCTGAGTATGAGGCATCACTGTACCACGCAGTGGCGGTGACCTTGTTTTTCGGGCTTTTCGTGTTAGTGAGGTTCTTGCAGCTTCCCGAGCCGATAGCTCCGGCCAGGCGTTTACCCCAAGGGATATCAAATTAAGTAGGAGCTCGGTGTCCCTGAGGCTTAGACGGTCCAAGACCGACCAAAGGGGTCGAGGTGTGACGGTCCGACTTTCCCGGGCTAACAACCGGAGGGTGTGCCCGGTGGTGGCTCTGGTGGCGTATTGGGCCCATAGGGGCGAAGGACCGGGCTTTCTGTTTTGTCATGTGTCCGGCGAACCCCTTACCAGGTACCAATTCTGGGCCGTCACGTCCAAGGCGCTGGCATGGCTGGGCTTGGACCCCAGGCGGTACGGGACTCACTCATTCAGGATAGGTGCAGCGTCGTTGGCAGCAGTCGAAGGCTTCAGCAGGCTGGATATAAAGACAGTGGGCCGCTGGAGATCTGGGGCCTTCCGGACGTACATCCACCCTTAGGTGAGTGGGGCGGGGGAGGGGTCTTGCCGGGCCGCCACTTCTGATGCTGCTCTGCTTCCTCCCTTTCTCTAGAACAAATACATGGCAGGCACCGCAGAATCCTGATATGTGGCCACAGCATGGTGTACTGGGCCGAGAGGAGGGCCCGTGAGACGACGCCCGGCACGCAGCTGGAGATGGATCAGCGAGTGGTTGTTCAGTGGCTGGGCCGTCGTGGCCTACGGTGGCGCGAGGTTCTTCCCCTGTTATTCAACAGTGGGAAGGTGCAAGGGGTGCCGGGCTGTTTGGTTTTGCACGTTGGTGGGAACGATCTGGGATCGATGACAGGTGTTGATCTGCTGTGGCACATTTGGGAGAGTTTGCAAGTGATCTGGGAGCGGTGGCCAGATACGTGTGTGTGGTGGTCCAACATCCTGCCAAGGAGGAGTTGGCGGCAGGCTAGAAGCCCTATGGCAGTGGATAGGGCCAGGAAGAGGGTAAACAGAGCGGTTAAGAAGTGGGTAGTTCAGGCCGGGGGTGGAGTGATAGACCATCCAGACATTAGGGCATCCCTAATAGACTTGTATAGACAGGACGGGGTACACTTGACCGACAGAGGGAACGATAAATTTATAGCGGACCTGCAGAGGTGCCTGCACATCTATGTGCAGGGGGGGAGCAGGGGGAATAAATTAAAATTTCACCCCCTGCTGTGGCCGATAGGGGGCGGAAAATAAAGTAAATAGCAACTGGTGATCTCCTTTAGGGGCACCTCTACTGAGGTGAGGGGCGAGCTCCTTCACGGATTACAGGGCTCGACCGGCTTGGGTTCGGGGAGGGGGTCGCTCCTGTGGCTCGCTTGCTGGTGATTAACATAGTCCAGTAGCGAGCCATCCCACACGCCAGGGGTGGCGTGGTAATGGTGCAGGGGACAGGTGTAGTTTACCAGGACCCGCACCCAGTTTTAGGAGCTCTCGCCCGAGTGTTGCTCTGTTGAATTGGCTTAAAGGTTAATTCCGCCCCCATTTGATTTATGCACCCTGCAGGTCACGTGAGGTTAATTGTTTAAATGAGTTAATCGGTAAAGAAGTTAAGTTGAGTTGTTTGAATAAAAGTGACCCCATTATACCCACACCTTGTGTCCGACTATTACTCCGCCTGCGCCGCAATTCCCACGGCCGACTTACCGGCCGATGGACTTTGCGGCGATCGGCGGGAGAGGAGGCCGCCATGTTGGGGGCGGAGCCACGGCACCCATGCTGTAAGGGGTGCCGTGATGACATGGTGCGGTGCGTGTGCACCGATTGGCCGGGCGAGCCAGGCAGCCCTATATAAGGGGGCTGCCTCATGATGCAGCAGTCTCGCCCGGATCAGCGTGAGGCACCCGCCCACCCTCCCTCTGTTACAGGGTGCATATGATGGGTCGCCCTCTGGGGGGCCGAGTAGGAATTTTTTGCAGTCGCAGCAGAATTGGACGAGCTGCGATTGTTTTTTCGCCTACTCCACTCTGTGCGTGGGAGTGTGGTTAGGGGGTGGCCCCACCAACTAGCGCCCCCCCCTTAGGGTCACTGGGGGTGGGGGTGGCCGATAGGGGGCGGAAAATAAAGTAAATAGCAACTGGTGATCTCCTTTAGGGGCACCTCTACTGAGGTGAGGGGCGAGCTCCTTCACGGATTACAGGGCTCGACCGGCTTGGGTTCGGGGAGGGGGTCGCTCCTGTGGCTCGCTTGCTGGTGATTAACATAGTCCAGTAGCGAGCCATCCCACACGCCAGGGGTGGCGTGGTAATGGTGCAGGGGACAGGTGTAGTTTACCAGGACCCGCACCCAGTTTTAGGAGCTCTCGCCCGAGTGTTGCTCTGTTGAATTGGCTTAAAAGTTAATTCCGCCCCCATTTGATTTATGCACCCTGCAGGTCACGTGGGGTTAATTGTTTAAATGAGTTAATCGGTAAAGAAGTTAAGTTGAGTTGTTTGAATAAAAGTGACCCCATTATACCCACACCTTGTGTCCGACTATTACTCCGCCTGCGCCGCAACATATTCTACTGAGTAGGGTATAACCAGGGTTGAGCTACTTCCCGGATGGGGGGGAATGCAGTGGGGTAGCAAAAATGGACCTCCACCACAGAGCATCCAATTTGCACTAAAAGATGTTGAGAAAAAATGCAGGGCATCTTGCATAAGCCACGCCCACAGTGTGGTAGTAAAAACTTTGGTAGCTCATAACTGGGTATAACAATTGTATCCAAGCCAGGTATGACTGCCTTGCTAAAATATTGAGAGTAAAGGTAGAAATAGATGCTGTCATCAGCAGGATTGTGGAGAGGCCTGAAAGCGTGGAGAAGCAGACATCACACCCTATCAGTGGAATAAAGATGTTTGGTTATTGATGGCTATGCCTTGTTCTCATCTCTTCTGTCAGCCATATTAAGTTATGGTGCTATTGATATGGTGTCCATGAGTAGAGCTTTATCAGTAACAGCATTCTAATTATGGTACTCACTCCCAAGAGATGCTCAGCTAATCTCCATGCTATCTTCTTTCAGAAACCTCATAAAGATAAATTCATAACATTTCTGAAAGAACATAAATATTACTTTATTCTTTCAAGGGGAAGGGAGGGGTTCTTTGGAGTCACTGTTGTCTTCTGCCAATTGCCTGGACAAGTCCTTGCAGGTTTTTTTTTTTACAAGATTTCAGACGTGGTTTGCCCTGGCTTGCTTCCTAGGGTTTGGAGAGTCTGGTCCATGCCTAAGGTGGATTAGAACTAGGGGTGAAATTCTCCTGGTTCGGGTGGGCCAGTCGGTCATTGGAGACCTGACTGTAAAGGCAGCACAAGGCTCTGCCCACCCACTTGGATGCCACCATTTGGGTTTTTTTATGTTCTGCACATGCATACAGCATCCTGTGCATGTGCAGAGGGTAAAACAACCCAATGGCACCGTCCAGGTGAGTGGATGGAGCCTCGTGCTCCCTTTGTCACTGGCTCTCTGAAAACCAACCGGCCTGCCCGATTCAGGAGCATGGTGGCTTAATCACTAGACCAAACTGATTCTTGTTTACCAAAGCTTTTATAGGATAACATCTACTCCAGGACCAAATTATGTTTTAGATGCACTGATAGAGTGATTTTAGGCAGTAAAGAAAGAGAGATACATTTGCCTGGACAACATCATGGAATTTCCTTGCAACATTTTTTGGAAGTGCCTTCCTCCTAAAGCTGAGCTACAATGACTAGCCCAAGGTCACCTAGCTGGCTTAGTGTCTAAGGCACAGCTTAGAAGATATGGCCCCATTTCTATTCAATACCTTTAAGCACTATTTCAAGCTGGCTTTTAATATAGTATTGTAAGCATTGCTGGCTTTATAGTGCTGGTTTTTAACTCTCCCTCTCTCTTTTGAAATTCTCTTCAAAACTGCTATGCACTCCTCTGAAATAGAAAGTAATATAGAAATACATAAATAACCTATAAAGTAAATAGGTAACTTTTTGAACTATGGCTCAACTGTAGATTTACAACAAAGGCATTTCTCTATGAGTGACCCAGAATACAAAGGTTGGATAAGGTATAGATTCAAATTCCCATTCAAATTTTAGCTTTGTCATATCATACTAAACTCAAAGAATAGTAATGAGGCCCAAATGGGGTACGGTAATACTATGAATGCTAACAAGCATAATGGAAGAAGGAATTGATGTAAATATGATCTAAATAATGTTAAATTAATTATTTGTTTCTTTATTTAAAATCGATGTATATCATTAGCTTATTGTTAACCCTTTGCCTCCGAATCTTCTAATTATTGCCCCAGCACCTTCCTATAGAGCACCAAGGACAAGATAGTGTTTTGAATTGTTCCATTTTTAACTGCTCAGGTGGTGAGAAAGAGTCATCCACTATCACTATCTAAAATGACCTCGGCAAAGAAAACTAGAAAATGACTTCAGTCCTTCTTATTAAGACGCTTCAGAATGCCTGCAGCATTAAACTCCCCTGAGAAATTCAGAGACTCAAAAGGAAAATTACATTACATTTTCCTGCTTCTTCCCCACGGAACTGATTCACATCCTAAATCCAGACAGAAATGGGTCACAATAATCTGAGAACATCTGCAATTGTGCCAATACTGCTTTCTTCAACTTGTTCCACCAAAAGGTATTTGGGACTGATTGCTAATAGTCATACGGCTCTGCAATGGGGGAAGGTGTTTTTGTTTTCCAGTAAACATAGAAACATAGAAGTCTGACGGCAGAAAAAGACCTCATGGTCCATGTAGTCTGCCCTTATACTATTTCCTGTATTTTATCTTAGGATGGATATATGTGTATCCCAGGCATGTTTAAATTCAGTTACTGTGGATTTATCAACCACATCTGCTGGAAGTTTGTTCCAAGGATCTACTACTCTTTCAGTAAAATAATATTTTCTCATGTTGCTTTTGATCTTTCCCCCAACTAACTTCAGATTGTGTCCCCTTGTTCTTGTGTTCACTTTCCTATTAAAAACACTTCCCTCCTGGACCTTATTTAACCCTTTGACATATTTAAATGTTTCGATCATGTCCCCCCTTTTCCTTCTGTCCTCCAGACTATACAGATTGAGTTCATTAAGTCTTTCCTGATAAATTTTATGCTTAAGACCTTCCACCATTCTTGTAGCCCGTCTTTGAACCCGTTCAATTTTGTCAATATCTTTTTGTGGGTGAGGTCTCCAGAACTGAACACAGTATTCCAAATGTGGTCTCACCAGCACTCTATATAGCAGGATCATAATCTCCCTCTTCCTGCTTGTTATACCCCTAGCTATGCAGCCAAGCATCCTACTTGCTTTCCCTACTGCCTGACTGCACTGTTCACCCATTTTGAGACTGTCAGAAATCACTACCCCTAAATCCTTCTCTTCTGAAGTTTTTGCTAACACAGAACTAACACAGAAGATGCATTATTGCTCCAATGGCACAAAGATGCACATATCATTTTCTGGATCAACAACATCTCTTCATCTCATTTAGCTTCAATAAACCAACATAAACAAAGATCAAAATAATATAGCCAAAAACGAAAAGCATTTTATTTGCATGCTGAGGTCTCAGTAATTGAAAGTGATCTTCTATAACTGGACGAAATTGTACACTGGACCCTTTAAGAGATATTATCTTAAAACCCGGATGCAAAACAGAATGAAGGTGGATAATATTACTTTCAAAGAAGCTTCAGAAGGTATCCAGTGTGAAATTGCATCTTAGGCAACCATTAAAAACTTCTGGATTTCTGGATGATTACTTGAAAGAAGCAAATGGTAGTTGCAAAGAAGGTAGTTTCTATGTCACTAAATAGGAAACTTATTCATGCATAAATTGTGTCAACATGAATTCACAATTTTCATCCTGGCTGTTCTTCGGTTTACCAATAAGAAGAACGAGCCTCTGTGTACTATATCGTCTTCCCCAACTTGTAAGCTCTGACAGCAAACAAGCTTTTCTTCTTAAGATATCCTCAGAAATACATCCCATGTATGCATTTCAACCTTCTCACAAATTATTTGTCTTATCTCCTCTCCTTGGATTCCACCTCAAATAGTATCATTGCAGGACACAGTTCCATGAATTACCAGGAAGAAGGTGATGGGAGATTTGCAAAACAACCATCTGACTCTTTGAATCAGTCAGACAAGGCAAGTAAGAAATGGCAAAAATGGTAGGAAAAATCAGTTGCGCAGAGGACACAGAGGTAGATGGTTTCGGTACAATTCACACCATTTTATTTCTATGATGACATATTAATAAAAATAAGATTGGAAGGAGTACAAGTGCTGAAAATAAATAGTTGTCATTGGTGCACATTCCATGAAATGAACACAAATTTGGCAGTAAAGAGAAGAAGACGGCATGGGGGAGAGGCATTCCAATTTCTTGTTGTTTTAATACTAAAGTTTTTCTTTAAAGTTGATAAACTGTTCCACGTCTTTATGTCATATCATAAGGGGGGGAAATAATAAGTAAAAGAGAAAGAGATAAACTGGTGAGCCTTTCTGTTAAAAGATGCAACACTTAGTAATAATGTGGTCAATTTTGGTAAGGTCTGTATTTTTTCAAAGACAAACATCAAATGGAAGAGAAAAGGTTATGTCACCTTCTCCCTCTCACTACTGTCATTTATATGCTATCAGCTCATTAAATTCACATTAGGATACTCTACGGGACTTTAGGAGCTATTAGTGCATCTAAAATGGCATAACAAAATCTCAGTTCACTTTAAGGGAGATGGCATTGCGACATTTTGTATTTCATCACTGAGTTATTATAGTCTCAGATGCATTCTGCTGTGATGGTAATGGAAGGAACAATTCTACGGAGGGAAGTTGTCCATTTGTTTCTCCCAAGAGAGAGAGAGAGAGAAAGCCAAAGTTTGAAAGAAAGAAAGAAAAAGGAGAAGAAAACTCAAATAACAGTAAACCCCTCACAGTAAACCCCTTGTACGAATGTGGGGGTGGGCAGGCGGTGGGGAAGCTTCTGGGATTTTTGTTTATTTGATTTAATTAAGCATGTGAGATATAATGAATACATGTAAATATTAGGCTGGGCTTGGCAACTTGGAAGCTGAATTTCTGAAGTGAAATGCTGCTCAAAATCTCTTACAGCATTACTCTACCCATTCAACAAGCAAACATCCAAGGGTCCACCAGCCCATGACCCACTACTGGGCCTTGGCCCATTTGGAACTGGGCCAGGGAAGCAGTGGGTGAACATGCTCAGTTCCACTAGCATGAGCAACAGGCATGTGCCACTTCATTTGTGCAAGCGGTAGGCACATTTGCTTATTGTTTGCACAAATGGAGCTCTCTCTCTCTCTCTCTCTCTCTCTCTCTCTCTCTCTGTGTGTGTGTGTGTGTGTGTGTGTCCATCCTTGCCTGTTGCTTATGCATAACCATTCCCTCTTCCTGCCCCCATCCCTGGTCCACAAAGTCAGAAGGTTGGAGATTGCTGTCCTGGGGTATCAATGATGGATTCTTCTAGGTAGCAGAGTGTATATGATTGACACTTTAAATCAGCTCTGGTTCATCTTTGGTTCTTTTGCATGAAATGCGTAGGGCAGCAACCTCGTGTCCATGAATCTATATGTGGTAGCATATTTTTGGCATATTTCCATTTGATGTCCACTGTTCATAATTCACCTTTCAACATCTGATGCCAAATTTGGCTATTCTAAAGACTGCATGTCAGGAAAAAAGAAAGTTGTAGGGAAAATCCAAGATTGCAACCGAAAGCTACAATCCTCCACTTGGTAAAAGAGTTCATATTTATAATGCTTGCCACATCCCAGGGTCATGTGATCACCATTTGCGACCTTCCCGGTTGGCTTCCCACAAACAAAGACAATGGGGGAAGCTTAATGGTTGCTCAATTCATTGAACTACAATGATTCATGTAACAACCCTGGCAAAATAAGTTTGTAAAATTGGGTATGGCTCACAAAACAATTGTCTTGTTTAACAACAGGAATTGTGGTCTCATTTGTGGTCATATGTCAAGGACTATTAGTAAATAGTGTTGGTAATGAACAGGTAAAAAAAAGTTTAAGTATAAAACTATAGCCATAATTAGGAAAATGTAGAATTGGGAAGGAGAATTCTGAGGCTATAAAGCTGTATTAATGTAACTATATTTTATGTATGCGTGATTTGTATGTTTGTCTTTTATGTTGTTTTGTCTTTAAAACTTGGAAAATTTCAATAAAATCTATTCTAAAAAATAGTTATTTAATTAAGATGGGTGGCCATATGTATTGTTTGGTTAAATAAATAAGCTAGGAAATATTCTATAGGTTGCCTTTATTGACTTAAAAGAGGGATTTTATCCAGTTCTCAGATAGGCACTAAGTAAAGACCGACTCTATGGATCAATGTGTCCTGCTTCTGATCCAGAAACTGATGAAAATACTTACCTTACCAACTTTAAGACTTGTGGACTTCAACTCCCATAATTCTTCAGCCATCTTTGCTGTCTGAGGAACTCTGGGAGTTGAAGTCCACAAGTCTTAAAGTTGCCAAGGTTAGAGACCCCTGTTCTAGAGCATCCTTTTCATTTCAATCTCTGCATTAATTCTATAAGACAAATTTTGGTAAGGGTGAATCTCATGCCTCCAAGTTGGCAAACAGAGCCATTTTAGTTACATAAGCTATTGAAGAAATTATCCTCACCACAATGTGAGAGGAAGTTGCAACACCTTGCTTTATCACAAGATGTTGTAGAGAATAAAGAAGAAAGAGGTTATCATCAATAGTCTAAGACTAAAATGAATTATCTTTACCAAATCATTGCCTGAAAATAAATGATAAAAGGTGAAGGAATCCCTGTGGATTTTCCTCTGCTCCCATAGTTGCTCCAGACTATAGGGGGCAATGCTCATCTCTCAGTTTCAAGCCATTGAACCAACTCAGTCCAAAGATGTGGATGGTGATTTCAAGGTGATGTGATCAGCATAATGTCATGGAGAACTGCTACCTCCCCAACTGAAGTGATACCTATTTGTTTACTCACATTTTGCTGCTTTCAAACTGCTAGGTTGGCAGGATCTGGGGCGATGACTGTAAATCAGATATTTAAAGAGATGAGAATTATTTTTAATCCTCTGCGATTTGGAAGAGACCAATAAAGGTATCAGTGATCCATGTATCCAGTTGACTCAGCTACAAATTTTCAGAGTTTCAGTCACAAATTGATTTCATACTTACTTCATACTTAAGTGATCAATAGAATGTGCCTATTGTCCCTGTCATTGTATATTTTCTTTTATTCTTGTTCTAGTTTTTGTTTGATAAATATAAATAAAAAGATAAGATAAGATAAGATACGATACGATAAGATAAGATATACACTGCTCAAAAGAATAAAGGGAACACTTTAACAACACAATATAACTCCAAGTAAATCAAACTTTTGTGAAATCAAACTGTCCACTTAGGAAGCAACACTGATTGACAATCAATTTCACATGCTGTTGTGCACCTTCAACTTCAACTATTCAATGAGAATATTTCATTCTTTCAGATTTAGGATGTGTTATTTGAGTGTTCCCTTTATTTTTTTGAGCAGTATATTTTCACTACTAAAATCAATAATATTAATGTGATTAGCTTTCTACTTTATGATTCACAGCTTTGTAGTTATAAGATGAAAAGTCCCCCAAAGCCATCTAATCCAATTTTAAAGCACCATGTTACAAATTCATTATAGTGTATCTAACTTTCTGCTACGTTGGGGAAAATGTGGTTTTTCAGTGGCTTATATACTGTCTTCTTGCCTTAAAATCTGGTAAAAAATATCTTTAGTGGGGAATCTCTAATCACCTTGACACAGGTTTTCAAATTATAGCAAGGATCATAAGAAATTAGGCCAAAGATCGCATGTTGTCCAACTTGCTAAGACAAACCATAAATAGCTAACAGGCAACCATAGAAAGTGACAGTCATGTTTAAAGTGTTAGCAAAATAATTATTCACCTTGACACTGCTTCTGATTCTATAAACATTCTGTCCATTTTTTCAATCTTGTTTTGTTTTTATCCATTATATACTATTGCACCAATTCCTTTGGCTTCACCTCCCTCCCCCCACATAAAGTCTAACTACTGGCGACTTCAATATTAACCAAGTACAGACAATGGTAGAAATCACTAGGCCCTATGGCCCTACAATTATCAGATTACTGGCTTCCTTTGAACCTGATGATTTCTTTATTCACCCCAAAGGAAGAGGCTGACAAGATGTCCCTTGACAGATGTATTCAAGGAGTAAACAATAGGGAACAAGTACTGCAGATCTAATGCTTGGAAACCAGTAGAGAAGACATCATCTACACAGGCAAATAAGAATTGATAGGAAGTGCTGCCCTTTGATTTTCACATTGGTAATAAACCCATATGCATATCTAGAGAACTCAGCTTCAGCTGTTAAAGAATGGGGTGGAACTGAGGTGGCCCTGATAAAGCCGAGGTATAGACACTGCTCAAAAAAATAAAGGGAACATTTAAACAACAGGTTATAACTCCAAGTATTCAATGAGAATATTTCATTTATTCAGATCTAGGATGTATTATTTGAGTGTTCTCTTTATTTATTTTTGAGCAGTATATTTCAACTGCTTCACCTCCATATGAACAAAGCTAGTATCTTTTTTTAAAATGAGCCTTTTTGGTTTCCCCCCCTGACTTATACATTATCTATTTTATAACCTGTGCATTACCTTATATGTACATCAGATGGTGATAAAGTAAAATTTGATGTCATGCTATTCCCTGGAGATAAACGTTTCGTAGTGTAAACATGGAATAACTTGTCCTCCCATCCTTCCAAGAGAGCAATCCAACTTGATATGTAATAAAATGTCACTGATGTATATTTATATTATTTGAACCTCTTTTGAGCAATTCCTATTTTCTGCTTCCTGTAAGTCTCTTAGGAGGCAGCTTTCCTTCCCGTAGTGTTACAAATGGCCACACACATCCTCACCCACTGATTACATTGATTCTGTTTGTTTCATATGACAAAATGCTATTTTCCCTCTCATCGTCCCATGTACTCCATCTTCTTGAGTGTAAGGAACTTAATTTTCTTCTGTAATTTTCTTTCTATCCTACCACACATAGAAGATACTGATTACTACTAATGGCTTAGTTCTGAAACTAATCCTGTGCAGTTATAAACTATAGTGATCTATGGTAAATGCTGCATTTTCATGGTTCAGCATCTGAGCATAACACAGTATGTCAAAGCAATCACTGTGGGAAGCTTACTCCGGAAATTATTCTTACAGCTGTTGTAAAGCTGCCCAGTTCTACAGAGATCTCACTATTACCTTCACTGCTCCTGAAAGCTGAATGGTTCAAAGTTGTAAGTGGAGCTGTCTCTGTATATTTGTGGAATCATAACTAGCAAATTGATATGTTTTCAGAGTCCCTAAGGCTTCTAGCTCATTTCACTGAGAGTTTAGTATTGAATGAATCAGAAATGGTGGCTGGATACAGGTTTAGTGGGGAAAGTTTGGCCTGTGGCCATATTGTTTTGTAATATCAAAAGGGTTAGTTGAATTGAGCACTTGATGTAGAACATGGGAATTAAGTAAATGAAGCATTTCCCATCACTTTTATGTACTTGCCAGGAAAAGCGTCATATCCTTAATGTCTTCTACATAACTTGATTACACAGCAGCAAAGCAGTTCATATTTTTGCTCAAAGGGCCACTGCATATATATATATATATATATATATATATATATATATATATATATATATATATATATATGTGTGTGTGTGTGTGTGTGTGTGTGTGTGTGTGTGTGTGTGTGTGTGTTAAATGTTTTTTTTAGCTAGAATTTTAAAATTAAGGGAGACTAGGATGGTCCCATTTCGGCCTTGTTCTGGCCTCATCAGCTAGACACACCCTTTCCTTTACTGGGAAGCTGTGACGTTCCTTAAATATACCAGGGTGATCCGACATAAGAAAAACACATGTGTATGTATATATATATATATATATATATATATATATATATGTTTGTTTTCGTAAATTTTCACGGGTATATGTATGTAGATTGTTCTGAGTTCGGGTTTTGCCCTGTGTAATATTTTGCATGTTTATGCAACGTTTCGGTGAAATCACATTCACCATCATCAGGCTGAAGTTTCCAAGCTTCGTGCTGTTGTACGAAGCTTGGAAACTTCAGCCTGATGATGGTGAATGTGATTTCACCGAAACGTCGCATAAACATGCAAAATATTACACAGGGCAAAACCCGAACTCAGAACAATCTACATATATATATATATATATATATATATATATATATATATATATATATTTGTTTTCGTAAATTTTCACGGGTATATGTATGTAGATTGTTCTGAGTTCGGGTTTTGCCCTGTGTAATATTTTGCATGTTTATGCAACGTTTCGGTGAAATCACATTCACCATCATCAGGCTGAAGTTTCCAAGCTTCGTGCTGTTGTACGAAGCTTGGAAACTTCAGCCTGATGATGGTGAATGTGATTTCACCGAAACGTCGCATAAACATGCAAAATATTACACAGGGCAAAACCCGAACTCAGAACAATCTACATATATATATATATATATATATATATATTTGTTTTCGTAGATTTTCACGGGTATATGTATGTAGATTGTTCTGAGTTCGGGTTTTGCCCCGTTGCAATATTTTGAGTGTCTATGCGACGTTTCGGTGAAATCACATTCACCATCATCAGGCTGAAGTTTTAAGCTTCGTGTTGCTGTAAATATGAGATGTTTGTAACTGCCATTTCTTCCTTATATATAGTGTTGGGGGTGGAGATTTGGTTTGAATGTAGCAAATAGATTGGGTGACTATGTTTTAGTGATTTGGAGCACGTAATGTACTAAAAAAGGTGTATTCGTGTTTTTTTCTCTCTCTAATTATGAAATCAATATCTTTCTTGCAAGAAAATGTTCATATTAGATATAAAGGAATCTAATCAAGAACTTTTTGTTGTTTATATGCTAAATCAATCTATCCTGAAACAACTTGTAGGCTAGAATGGTGGAGGGGGGGAAACATTATTATTTCCTACCAGCAAGGCATTTTTATTGTCTTAACTTTACGTTCTTTTCTTCCATTTAATTCTGTGCAGTTCTCAGAGCCTGTCTGGACAAGTCCCTGCATTTTTCTTGGTAAGGCATTTTTTCAGAAATGGTTTCCCAGTGTCGCTTCTTTTCTATGACTGAGTGAAAGTGATTGGCCCAAAGCCATTCAGCTGGCTTCGTGCTTAAGGTGGGACTAGAATTCACAATCTCCTGGTTTCTAACCTGTTGTCTTAACCACTACACCAAATTGCTATTGTTTCACTTATAACCTTGACAAAAGAATAAAATAGCATAACATACTCAATCCAACCTAGCTAGAAGATTGCATACTGAACAAGTAGCTGCTAATCCCTACACTAGAAGTGGGTTTCATTTATCTTCACTAGTAGTTCAGAACTGTGATTGTATGCACTTGCTTGCTTCGCTCATGCGGAGCACTTCTGCACATGTGCAGATTGTCCATGAGGATGACCAGGTGGATGGGTGGAGCCTCCCACCTCCGCCACTGCCGCTTCACCTGAACCGGGGCAAACTAGTAGCAACCCACTACCGCTCTAAATTCTAGACCAGTGATGGTGAAACTTTTTTTCCCTTGGGTGCCGAAAGCAGGGGCATCTGCACTATTGTGCGCGCATGAGTACCCACACCCATAAAACAGTGCCTCCCACCCCCTGCCCCCCTACACATGCATGTGTGACCATCCATGCTCCCCCGTTCCCCGACTTGCAGTGGGCCCAGTAGGCCCATTTTTTGCCCTGCCCAGACTCCAGAAGTTTTCTTGGAACCTGGGGAGGATGAAAACACCCTCTCCTGCCCACCTGGAGACCCTCCAGACGCCAAAAGCATCCTCCCAGCACATCTGTGTGAGGCAAACATCAAATGGCCACTGTGCATATGCACTCTGGAGATGAGCTAGGACTGTCGCGATAGTGAAAAAGATTAAAGTCTGTTTGAACCTTAAAATTACCGCGGAGGTGATGGATGGAAGCTGTTTAGTCATTTGTTCAAAACAAGATTTCTTTTATTATAAAAGTAGAAAATAAAACATTCCCAGTGGACAAAACAACAAATACGTCTTACATGATGGTGGATAGGAATAAGAATGGAGATTTTAGAATGAAGAAGAAGGAAGTAGAGTTAGATGTGGCAGGATATTACATCATAATAGGAGGAACTTAATAAAGCACGCACAATTAACTATTTAATTACTAAATGTCTCTGGGGCTGTCAATATTCAGCATGACAAGGGCAACGGCTCATGTGCCAGCACATATGGCTCCGTGTGCCACCTGTGGCACGTATGCCATAGGTTTGCCATTGCTATTCTAGACTTTATACACACACACACACACACATTCTTTTGCTTGAAGGACATTTATGTGGCTTGCATGAAAGGACATTTATGTGGCTTGCATGAAAAAAAGAAAAAGGTAGCCTGCCTATGAATATACAAAAAAGGCAGTGGGGGAAGAGGGAGTCTTTTTAATTAGCTTAACAGAAACTCTGATTAGGAATGAGCAACTAACAAGACTTAACAGGAAATCGGAAGGATGGCAATATGGATAAATTGACTGAAGACATTACATTATATTGAGTGGGGGAGGCTATACGTGCAACTGACATTCCATGGGCAAAGATAGTTTGGGCTGAATGGGAAATAGGAATGATAACAAAAACCCAATCTCAGAAAGACTAATATGCCTCCAGGGTAGGATCAGGAAATGCTTATAGAGATAAGTAAAGTCTAGAACACTAGCTGCAGGGAATTTCAATTATCCAAGTTGAAAAACTAAGGAAGGAGTACTCCTTTCTTGAGAACAATTCTATAACAGTAATATTATTCTCCACAGGATGTTGACATACTCGCAAGATTAGGGGCTTGGTCTCAGCAACTATAATATAATTAGACAACTCCCAAAACCACAGTTCTATTAAAAACAATGACAGGAAACACACTATTTTCTCCTTGGAAATAAAAGAACTATATTACAAGGGGCAATTTTTGGCATAGGCGGCAGCTGACCTTTCACAGCATTAACAATATTTATCTGTGTCAGTTTGCTTTTTGAGTCTTCTGATACTTTGTCCACCTTGGTTCATTTAAGCATCTATGCTATATCCCTTGTCAAAACCAATCAGGTCTCTTACCTGCTTCACATCTTACCCTCAATAAATAAAACCAAAAAACCGGGCATTCTTTTTGCAAGTGGAATTACTTTGCTAGCCAGCTCAGCAGAAATCTCTGGATTTGTTCAAACACGTAAGCAGGTCAGTAGTGGGTTCCTACCAGTATGCCTAATTGTGTGCAGTCCTATGGCTCTGGTGTACGAGCACATGTTCGAGCAAATTTTTTCTTCCTGCATTGTGCTGGTAGCAAAATCTCACACGGATATGCACATGTGCGCATGTTTCGGTGAGTTTTTTTGCTTCCGCACCTGTGTTCCCATGTTAGATTTTGCTACCTGCTGTCCTCAATTAGGCGCACCTGTAGGAACCCACTACTGAAGCAGATACCCCAGGTATCTGAATAACTAAATCATGAGAATATAAGTCTCCTTTCCTCTTCCCAAACAACTGCCTCCTTCTGATGCATGTGACTATTGTGACCATTGCTAAAATTCTAGAAGCTCAAGGTCAAAGCTTTTATATTAGGTGGGTTGTTGTTGTTATTATTATTATTATTATTATTATTATTATTATTATTATTATTATTATGTCAGTACAACACAGAAACAAGATCACTATGTTGGATTTCTTATTTCATTACCAGTCGGGCGCTTCCCAAGCCCCTAGGACTGCGTGATGTAGCAGCGAATTATATTTGCCGATCCCAGTAAAGCGGCCTTTTGCAATTGACAGATGGAGATTTTGTCAATTCCAATGGTTTTCAAATGCCGGCTGAGATCCTTTGGTACTGCGCCCAGCGTGCCAAGTACCACTGGGACCACTTTCACTGGCTTATGCCAGAGTTGTTGCAGCTCGATTTTTAGATCTTCGTATTTCACTAATTTCTCTAGCTGCTTCTCCTCAATTCTGCTGTCTCCTGGGATTGCGATGTCGATGATCCATACTTTCTTTTTCTCCACGATCACAATGTCTGGTGTGTTATGCTTCAGAATTCGGTCAGTCTGAAGTCGGAAGTCCCACAGTAGTTTTGCTTGCTCATTTTCGACCACTTTTTCAGGCTTATGATCCCACCAGTTCTTTGCCACTGGTGAATGGTAGTTCCGGCACAAGTTCCAGTGGATCATCTGTGCCACAGCATCATGTCTATGCTTGTAGTCAGTCTGTGCAATCTTTTTGCAGCAGCTGAGTATCTGATTGATTGTTTCATCTGTTTCTTTACAGAGTCTGCACTTTGGATCATCTGTTGATTTTTCAATTCTGGCTTTGACAGCATTTGTTCTAATGGCCTCTTCTTGTGCGGCCAGTATTAGTCCTTCTGTCTCCTTTTTGAGTGTTCCACTTGTAAGCCATGACCAGGTCTTTTCTTTATCCACTTTTCCTTCAATCTTCCCCAAGAACTGGCCATGCAATGCTTTGTTCCGCCAACTGTCCATACGACATTGAGTTACATTTTTTCTGTACTGGTCCTTAGTTTGCTTTACCTTGAGAAGCTTCCTATTGTTGACCTCCATCAATGCTGACTCTTTGCTCCCCTTCACATAGTCAGCTATTGCATTATTATTATTATTATTATTATTATTATTATTATTATTAATAATAATTAGATTTGTACGCCGCCCCTCTCCAGAGACTCGGAGCGGCTCACAACAACAAAATACAGTACAAATCTAACAGTACAAATCTAATAAACAGTTTAAAACCCATTAATTTAAAAAACAGTCATACATCCCAAGCTTTAAATTATAAAGCTTTGAAGAGACTCAGTTCCACTGGCTTTCATAGCAAGATGACATGTGGTTTCTGGTCCTTGTAGAAAAAATAGTTTTTGAGAAATTACCAATGGCAATAGTAGTTTCAGCGAAAGCTGGACCAATGACTTTTTGCAATTTGATTTCTCATGTTTTCCTCAAGAAAAAGATATATTTTTGTCAGAATTTCTCAAGGATTTTTATAATTTAGGATAACAGGGTTGGAAGGCACCTTGGATATCTTCTAGTCCAACCCCCTGCCTAGGTAGGAAACCCGATACAATTTCAGATAAATAGTTAGCCAATTGTCATCCCCCTTCCTCCCATTGAAGTCTGAATCTGCTGGGGAAGATGTGCTTGAACAAGAATTGAGACATGAGAATTGGGGAAGGATAGAGTCAGTCCTTTTCTGGATTAGTAAGGCCTGTAGGCAGGGAGAGCTCAGGAGAAGAGCAAGAACTATACCTGCCTGATCGAAGAGCTGGGGGAGAAGAGAGACAGTAAGAGCAACACAGATTGAGCAATCTATGAGAGAGGAGAGTGCCCACCCCTCTTTACAAGGCACACCTGGGGACTGATATGTAAGGAGGTGCTGGTGGGAGGGGAATTTGTAGGGAAGAAGCATTGAATCTGTGGAGCTTCATGTGCACTTGCCAAAGCCTGGACTTTACTGTACTCTGTCTTATGGAGCTTTCCAGTTTGCCAGCTTCACTGATCTTCTTGCTCTGGTTACTGTTTAGCTAACTCGGCTTATTGGACTACTTGCAGCCAGAGGCTTCTGAAGGTGCATTGCTCTAGGACTTGTAGTGAATGTGGGAACATTTGCGGGCACAATTGGATGCCTCCAGTCCCCTAATAGTGAGAATTCTTTCCATGAGTTGACTGTTATGTTCTTGGTTTAAATGAAATAATTATTTTGATTGGTTCCCATGCGGCAAGCCGAAAATCTGCCGCCAAAATTAAATGGCTGTCTGTTAGTTTGCTGCCCTTTCTAAGAGTATAAATAAAGCAACGGACTAGCCGTTTCCTTTGTCGGGATTTAGCGTAGTTGGTGTATGTTCCTGTTTCATTCCCTGCTGCTAATAAAGCACTGAAGAACTTCAACAGTCTCGTGTGTCCTATTTAACAGTGGTGATGAAGGAGCTCGAACTCTCGCAGCAACAATCTCACCATGCAAACGTCCATGGCTATAACATGTTACTCATAAAGTTCAGTTATTGAAGTCACTGAAAATTTGAAGGATAACTCTTTGCCACTGCTCTTAGCAGGAAGGGAAACTGAAAATTGTATGAGGGAATCACTTGTCTTTAATTTTCCTTCTACAGCAATCTCTGCAACCGAGTGTGTATCTGTACTTGCGTATTTGGATGTATTAATGAAGATCCCAAAAGCTCTTCACTATATCTCAGCATGTCAACAGTTCATTTAACTCATAGATCCTTCAAGTACAGCACATGGTTTTGTGCACTACCCAGAGTCCATTGGAATTGGGCAGCCATAACAAATTTGTATAAATAAATGACTGCCTGACTGATTGACTGATTGAACCCTAAAAGAATTGGTCCAGCCCTGTCTTATCCTATTTTTCAGCTGCACAAAACCAGCTGATCTGCCCTTCCTGTTTTATCAGTAACTGTTTTTGAAGGATAGAAATACATGATAGTCTCCTCACCTGGTCCCCAGTCTAGCACAAAAACAACTTCTGTCTGTCTTATCTAGTTTGGTGGTACGATGCTTACCTTGGACATGAAGATTTTCTGCATCAGTGTGCTCAATGGTCTATAAGTTTTGACAACCTCATCCATGTGAGACTAATCTGCATCCTGAGGTAAGGAAGGAATAAACCAATTTTAGCATGTAAAGCCTATAGAGGTTTTCTAGGCAAGCATTCTGCTGTAAACATGAGGTAGCAAATGGCTGATGCAAATGAACAGAGACAACTAAAGTAGCACAACAACCAGAGTTTTGGTCCAGGTGGGCTAAGGTAACTCAATTTCCAGTCCATCCTTTCTCATGGAAGCTTACTGAGTGAGTTTGGACAGTCTTAGTCTAACTTACCTTGGGGAATTGGTCTGTGGGGAGAAAGAAAGAAGGAAAATATTGTATACACTAATTTGATCCCCTGAAGGCAAAACAAGAAATATATCAATGAAACAAGCAAGCACAACAATGCAATCTCTCCAGAGATAGGTAATAAAGCTTTTGGGCAATATTTGTCTGCTTAGACTTGGGTTTGATTCATTCTCTGCACACTTGGAAGTTTCATTCTTTTGTGACTTTCATTCAGAAGCTCTTTTTTTGTTCACTGTCTCCCTTCTACTGCCTTTTTCCTGCCTTTATTCTGTCTTAAAGATTTATTTATTTATTTATTTTATTTTATTTATTGGATTTGTATGCCGCCCCTCTCCATAGACTCCGTAGATTGTTCATTAGTTTTCAATTTTAGGGAATTGACTGGAGTTTTCTAAAGAACAGTTGCAACCAATGAAAAGAAGGATTATGGATGACATGATAGCAGTGTCCCAGTATCTAAGGAACTGCCACAAAGAAGAAAGGTCAACCTATTATCGAAAGTACGTGAAGGCAGGAGAAGAATTGATAGAAACTAAACAAGAAATAAGGAGAAATCTCCTTCTTCTCATGGATTCCTAGTATTTTGTTCCCATGTAAATTAGAGGTGGAATTCTAAGGACTATTTGTACAGGCTAATATAGCATTTCTATGTTGGAAAATCATTGTTTCCATCATGAAAATATCAGTTAGGGATTAGACCTGACAAATCTTACTTCATCAAACATGGAGCTTTTTGCTCCCTGGCCCCACTTTTCTCTCATGTTCCAAAATGGCTTCATTAAAATAAAAGCACAACCTTAGGGACTACATAGGCCAGAATAGTAGATACCTAAACGGTATTTATTTATGACTGGCCTAAATGTAAAGTGAATTAAAATTTAAAAGAGTGAACTCAGGTAGGCTTCAGATGTCTGTGCAATAACATCCATTAGTAAGATGAAAGAACACAGAATACCCAAGTGATAAGGACATGTCAATTTTGCGGTCAAGCATACCTTTAGAGTTAATAGCAAGGCAAATTAAAGAAATATTAGGTTGCTCTCATATTTATTGTACAAAAAGGAGGGAAACAATCCATGGTTCTAAAAGATTCATTGGAAAAGAAAGCTGGGTACGTAAGATAGTAGAGTTAATACTGCCTGAACACAATGCTACACTTCTGTCCATGTTTACTCTGCCTGAGAGCACTAACAGCTGAGGAAGCATACCAACACTTTTTCTCTGAGCAATATATGCCTGCAAAAAAGACATTTTTGTGGTGAACATTACTGGTATAGTTGTTTTAGTAGAAATAAAGAACTTGAACTGAAAAGTCAGATAGCTTGCTTTTGCTCCTGAATTGTTTTGAAATGTTCATTTTCCTTCCATTATTCTTAATTTCCCACATTAAATGTGATATGATTTCATTATTTTAGAAAGAGTTTGTAATATGTAAGAATCAAGAAAGAGTTCTGTAAAGAAATAATTTTCTTGGCAACTAGTTCAACACACCTGTTTGGATATGTGTGTGTGTGTGTGTGTGTGTGTGTGTGTGTGTGTGTGTGTATGTCTTGGCATATTCATGTCTTTTCCCGTGTAAGGTTGATGGATTCCTGGCAACATTATGTGTGTGTGTGTGTGTGTGTGTGTATGTGTAACATATTTTTGATGATAATGAAAAGGAAAGGAGACTACTATACATCTATTTTGAGCTTATTTGATCTCATCAGGCAGCCATACCCTTACTGGGAATTGAACCTGGGTCTCTGCCTTTTAAGGCAGTGGCCTTAGCCTGTAGGCTACAGCTTGCCTTTTTATCAGCTTATCAGGAAAGAGTTATGTGTGATTCCCTGCTACAAGCTGATTTGGAGGTGAGCCTGTAGCCTAGAGGTTAATATCCTGCTTTGCAAGCAGAAGTCTACTGCTTCAAATCCTGGTAAAGGTATGTCTAGCTGAGAAGAGCTTGAAATAGATCTATATTAGTCTCCCTTCCTTTTCAATTATCAGTAGTGTTGGGCGAACCGAACCTGCAAAGTTCGGGCCCGGACTGAACTTTGCGTGGTTCAGTATACCGAACCCGAACCCGATTTTTTGCAAAGGTTTGCCAAAAGTTCAGGTTTGGAAGAGTGCCAGGAAGCGCCTCCACCCAGCTGTCACCTTCCAAAACAGCCGGGGAGCTGTCGGCCAGTCGGGAGGCAAAAAAGGAGCTGGGGAATCCCACAAGGAGATTCCAGGGGCGGAGCTTTGATGTCACTGAGACGTCCTTCCTGGCCGGCTGAAACGGGGACTCCAGGAAGGACGTCTCAGTGACGTCAAAGCTCTGCCCCTAGAATTCCCTTGTGGGATTCCCCACCTCCTTTTGTGCCTCCCGACCGGCCGACAGCTTCCTGGCTGTTCTGGGAAGTGCCGCCGCCCAGCTGTCACCTTCAGAAACAGCTGGAGTGCTTCTCGGTGCTCTCCTGAATGCCGAATACGGAAGTTCAGCAAAAGTTCAGGTTTGGGAGAGCGCCGGGAAGCGCACCCACTGTACTGGAAGGTGACAGCTGGGCAGCAGCGCTTCCTGGCGCTTTCCCAAGTGCCGAACTTGAAAGTTCGGCAAAAGTTCAAGTTCGGGTTCGGGTGCTGAACCCGCACTTTTTTAAAAAATTCGGGTGCCGAACCCGAACCCGAACTTCGTTGGGTTCGCCCAACACTAATTATCAGCAAAAGTATGCTACATGTATTATTATAGTTTGTTGACTATAAAGCAATTTGTCTGCCTTGCATATGGGGCTGAGAGACAAAAGGAAAGCAAGATGCTTCCTCCCATATTTGGGAATAGCAGGATGATTTGACAGAAAACAAACAAAAAACAAGCATACATGCATACATGCGTGCACACACTCACACACACACACTTACAGGCAGCTCTCCAGATGGTCAGAGACACACAAAGCTGCTGCTCAATTCCTCAAAAACACCTGTCCCAAAGCATCTCAGATATACGCCAAGTCTACAGAATTGTATTTCTTTCATTCTCTTGCTGGCATCTTGACTTTTCTTTCCATCAGGTCCATCTGAATCCAGTCATTTCTTCTCCCTGTGATTATTAAAGTCTTGATTCACTCTGAGTGACTCCTGCTTTTCTACTCTTCATTGGCCAAACTACCAAAACCTTTGACCAAAGATTTGTACTGTCTCGTTTCTAACTCTTGCTTATTTGTGAGTGGCTTTTCTAATAAGGGAATTAGATCCCACCACCTCTGGGTTCCTAATATGCATGCTCTCTTCATTTTCTTCTTTCCTTTCTCTCATTTTTCTGTTTCACTACATCCAAATTTGGGGCCCAAGGTATGTTTCCAACTCTCTGCTTCTTCTTCAGAACTATTTCCTTTTCTTTTATTCTGTGCCACCTGCTATTAATGACTTTTAGGAGTTGGGGTTGGTTAAATTCTAAAATGGAGCTAGAAGAGGTAAGAAGATTTTCTACTCAGGTTTATCTTCGGGGCACTTATGTCTGCATTCTACAATTTAACAATTTAGCATAACTTCTGCCTTCCATGGACTTCACAGCAACCCTTGGGATTATACCAGTGAGATCAGAACTTTTGCTTGCTTTTAATACCTCTCCACTAGAATGCAGGAGAATCATGAATTATGAGTGGATTGCAGCTGTTCAAATACTGAGTGAACATTGCAGATAATATATATCGTTGCATTAGTAGCCCCTTTCTATCAGCAGCATTGTTTCCATAGTTTTATTTATTTATTCAACCCAAATGGTAGCTTTCCCAGTAACACTGACCTATCCTTCCTTCTGCTACCTCAGGGCTCTCCAACTTTGGCAACTTTAAGACTTGTGGACTTCAGCTCCCAGAATTCCTCAGCCAGACATGAGGAATTCTGGGAGTCTGCAACTTTAGAACTCGACGTCCACCATTCTTAAAGTTGTCAAGGTTGGCAACCCCTTGCCAATGTTCTACTAAGTACCATATTTATTGTTATATAGTAGTCCTCCATTCAATAATTAGGTTTCTCAACTAATTTCATGCAAAAGTTATGTATTCCATTTCTATGTTGAAGTATATGAGCATGATTGTGACATCAGGTGCTATTTTTATTTTATTCCTTTCAAATGTTTGTATGCCATCATAATAAAACTTGCCCTAACCATTTATATCTACCTGTGGACTTTGATTGACTCAGTAGAGGTTGACTAAGGCTGAAGTTGTGTGTGAGAGTAGACATGTAACCAATCTTCAGCTCGTTGTCTGAAAGTTAGGTGGAGAAATAACAGAAGAATGCCGTGTGTGTGTGTTAAAAAAACTCTCCTGTTACTTAATATTGATACCTTGTTGAAAAAACTAGCTTAAATGCTGCATCAGGTTTCCTTTGATATACCTGGAGTTTACATTCTAGTTCTATAAATAGGGCTTACTTTGTATAACAGTTCCTTTATTTTGCCCCTAGTTTGTTCAGATCTTTCCAGAGGGCTTGACAACTAGTCAAAACACATGTTATCATTACTGACATAATGCACAGGAGAGTTATTCATAGTTTAGAAAGCCACTTAAATTATGTAAAAAATGTGCATAAAAATGTGTGTATGTATTTCTACTCTTCAATTTTGTTCCCCAGGCAGCCAGGTCTATTTAAGGCTGATGAAGAATGTTGGATGATGAAGGACCAAGGTTAAATCAGTTATTTTTGGAGCAGGAATGGTATAAAGAATTATAACCAAGAACTAACTTACTTACTTACTTACTTACTTACTTACTTACTTACTTACTTACTTACTTACTTACTTACTTACTTTGTTTAAATTTATTGGTTGCCCAAACCCAATGGACTCTAATATAATTTGTATCTCTATAGTAATTCAATAGATAAATTACAATCTTTCTCCCAGTATCATGGTGGCATACTAGTTAGAGTGCAGTACAGCAGGCTACTTCTGCTAACTATTGACTGCTGACTGCGAGCAGTTTCAATTCTTACCAGGTCCAGGTTGACTCAGCCTTCCATGCTTCTGATGTCAGTAAAATGAGATTGTTGTTGACTCTGTAAATAACTTAGAGAGGGCTATAAAGCACTATGAAGCAGCCTATAAGTCTATGTGGTAGCCCTCAACTTACAAACATTCATTTAGTGACCATTCAAAGTTACAACAGCACTGAAAAACTGACCTACAACTGCTTTTCACACTTAAAACCATTGCAGCATTTTCATAGTCACATGAACTAAATTTGGACGCATGTATTTATGATGTTTACAATATCCTAGGGTCATGTGTGATCACCTTTTGTGACCTTCTGACAACCAAATTCAATGGGAAAGCCAGATTCACTTAACAGATTCACTTAACAACCACACTACTAACTTAACAACAGTGGCAAGTAAGGGGGGCAAAACTCACCTAAAAACTGATTTGCTTAGCAATGGAAAAATTTGGGCTCAACTGTAGTCATGAGTCAAGGATTCTCTTGCATTCTATTTAAGCATTCTCCTCTTGGCCTGCTGACCTGAAAGAGACATCAGAGACAACATGAACTTTTTATGTTGTTTCATCCTGAACATATTTTAGAAGTCCATGCATTCAGAGTCCTTGATGTTCTGTCCGCCAACAATGTGCATGACAAGCTTGGCAAGTAGCTCAGGCAGTGGACACGCCAGAGGCTACTGTAAGAATTGGCCCAGCTTTGGGTGATCTCAGATCAACATGTGGTTTGACATCATTTTCCTGAGACTTTCCAATATTTAGATAGAGCTTTACACGACTGTGCTGCTGTGTTATTGCCCATGGCTGCAGGCTACTTTGCAGAGAAATCTGTGAACAAGACTCCACATGGTGAGAGTGCCTGGAGGTTCTCATAACACTGACGGCTTCTAAGAGCTGCCACAGATAGGAGCAGAAACCCTCCTTCCTCCATTTTCTCATCACCGCTGTGATTCCTTTCCCCTCCCAGCAAAGCAAAGCTGATACACAAACAGACAGCAGGGCAAGTAAACAACACAATTGTAGGAGCATGCAGAATATGGGTCTCAGCAGGACGCTGAAGTAGCAACTACAATTGGTACATTTACCTGGAGTCTTATCTCCACAGGAGCCTCATTCACCAGCTTCTTCTCCTTGGGAATGGAGGACTCTGAATACTGTGCTTTTATATAAAACCCAAGCTTTTGTACAGTGTTAATGGTGGCTTTAAACTCTAGTATAACATATAATAAAGTCTGTTTAGAAGTGCAGCTGCAGATTACATCTGTGGCAAAACACAGAGGTGCCTTTTCATGCTGCTAAAGTACAAATATCCAAGATTGCCTTCCATGTTCCTGTTGACTTGAAAATGCCCAAGATGGACAGTTTAGGTGTCAGGCAGATTAATGTGCTCATATTTGCAAACATCCAGGTAACCTGTCAGTCTTCAGTAAACTAGACCTTTACAGTGCCCAGGAGGGATCGCCAGCTGGCTCTCTTGCTTTCGAGTTGTTGCAGCCACATAGGTCAAGTGGGTGTGAATGGCTGTCTTTTAAACCAGCAGAGTTTGTGAAAAAGGACAAGGTTTACCTTCCTCATGGGCAGAAGCTTCATTGGGCCCTAGAAAGGAGAGGTCAAACGATTTCTTATTATAACAAAAATGTTGCTTTAAACTTCAAATCTGACATCTCTGCCTGATGAAAGAGATTCAGTACACAAAGTTGGTTTAATAGATACCGAAAAATTGGTCAGATATAGACACAGATGATATGGATGTATAAGGAAAGGCAGAGATAGGTTAATTATGCTTGATTGGTTGGTGGACTTCCTTTATACACTTTATAGTTATTATGATTGTAAGCCAGAAATTCTTATTGTCCAGGATACATTTAGCTTTTAAATATCATCACACTAATATCTCTTTGAATAATCTAGATTTTGTTAAATACACAGTGTTAATCAGCATATTTCTTTTTCCTGGAACTTATTTCCTGGGACATAAATGTATAATTAGGAAGGGGGAGATTTGGGTCATCATTTCATTGCAACTGTACTTAAGGTTGCACTTTTGGACCACTACGAAGCCCAAATTCAGCTAGCCTTGGAAATTTATACTTTAAGGAACAGCACAATGGACGTCTCAATTTTTTTAAAAAATATGGAACTGTTACAAAAATGAGTATATTAGGTATGTCTATACTCATAATTGTGTGAATAAATGAAATGACATTCAAGAAGCCAACTCAAGAAATTGACATATTTACCAAAATAATATGCAATAAATGTGAATGCTAGATTTGGCCCTGCTTCACTTTTCAAAATCAGTCAAATTTGCCAGCTAGCCTCCTTAAACATATTTAAATTGTACTGAAAATATGCTATTTAAAAAGAGAGCATATGCAATTTGTGTTCTGTCCCAGAGATGAGCCCCCAAGAAATAGGTCCACATACACATATTTTTACAGTTTTAAGCATGTAATTCTACTATTTTAGAAGCAGGGAGGTTTGGATTTTTAAATCCACAAACAAAGCAAGAAATAAGTCTGGTACCAGCTGCTAATTAGAGTCCGAAAACAGCTATCAAACTCACAGATTTTTTTCTTTGACCACACAGCTCTCATTAACTGACTCACTCTGAATTGACAGGAAGCCCGGAGATAGTGATCCCAATTTCTCAGTTTGTAATTCATCATGGAAATAATAATAATCCAAGAGTGAGATCCGAGCAGATATCTGGAACGTCACAAAAGTTGACTTCCCCACTGGTCACAAAACTCTCCCTTAAATAGCCAAAGGGCATGGTCAATTGCTCTAGAGATCTATTCACAGGCATGAGTTGCTTAGCCACTCGTGCCTTCTGGCAACTCTGTAGCATCAAGAAGAGTCTCCTCCTCTTCTCCCAAGTCACTCATGTGCACATTGGGAGGTACAAAATGCCCTGCTTGGCTTTCAGCCTCTGACACCACATCCTCTCTGATCTCCTCACTATCAGACTCAAGTGCCAAGTACACTGGGTTAGGGTACTGTTCTGCCTGACTGGCCTCAAGCAATGATTAGTGGTCCAGAAAAGAAGGTCAAACACACATGTGGATAGTTAATCAGCAAACTTGTATTTAAACAGTAAAGAAAAAAATCTAAAGCAAATGGTCCTTACTTTCAGGAGAAACAAAGAGGATTCGTTGCAAAATTCAGTCAGCTACAAAGTTCAGTGAAAAGCCAAACCATACAAAAGTCACGGAGCAGAAATAGTCCAAGAGTCTCTGAATATTCACAGCACAAAAGCAGCAACTTGTCCCAGAGCGTTCAATTCACACAACGCTGAAGTACAATCCACGAGCAGGAACTTCAGAGCAGGAACAAATGACAAACCACCCAGATAATCAGCCACAGTTTGCCTTGGCCCGTTCGCTTTTTATGCTGTTAGCCCTCATTAAGGGAACCACACCCAGCCCAGGTGTGCTTATGCTACTTCTTAAAGCGATCCCTTCTTTGTAAGGCCCTACGGCTGCGTAAATTGATGTATTGTCCTGCAGATGAGCTGAGAGAAGATAAACTGTCTGACAAATTGCCAGCCCCTTCCCCTGAACTGTCTGCCAATTCGTCCTGGCTCTCTGCCCCATCTTCCTGACTGCTGGCTACATCTTCCTGGCTGTCAGCTGCATCATCCTGGCTGTCAGCCAGGCTTTCACAGTCACTGTGTGCCGCGTCTCCCCCATCTGTGGGGGCAACATCTGGCCCAGGCCCAAACACAGCAGATACCAGGCCACATCCATCTCTTGATCCTTGGAATCCTTGACCAGCTGCACAGGACATAGACAGGCCACAACAATTTGCCTTGCTGGAGAGACGGAGTAACGACACGGACACCAGAGCTGGATTTAAAATTGGGTCATTTTTATTAACATAAATTTGCATAATTTATTCAAATACTTTGCATAAATTAGCATAAACAACTATGACCCGGAAATGGACCTGCAGGGTCAAACAAATACTTCCGGGGCGGAAATGACGTTATGCCACCAAACATTCCTGGGCAACTCATGGGCGTATCTCGATGCAAGGTCCAGGTGAGGGCCAGGCCGTCACCTGTGACCTTTTTCTGCCATGCTGTGCATGAGGGGGGTCCCACCGGCTAACCCGAATCGGGGAATTAAAGGTGCAGGACCCAAAGACAGGTTCCCCCCAGCTGCTCAGGCAGAAACTCCCTCCATGAGCTTGCGGAGAACCTGTCAATCATCCCCAAAGATGCCCAAGGGAGAACGCGCGGTTGCTAAACCACCCATTTTTCCGCCCCTAACCTGCCTACCCAAATGACCAAAGGTAAGCCAATTAACCTAATTAATGCAAGCACCCCCTAACCGCACATCCAGCACCTCAGTGTGGAATGGGCGAAAAAACAGCTCAGCTAAGAGGCAGAACTGCAAAAAATTCCCATTCGGCCCCCTAAGGGCGACCCCTAAGCACACTGCAAAATAGTGGAGGGCGGGCGGGTGTCTGCTCTTGCAAAGCAGTCCGGGCGAAAAGGGAGAGCCCCGGGCCTGCTCGCCCTTATATAGGGCAAGCAGGCCCCGCCCGGACCAATCAGGGACCTGGCCAATCAGGTCCCGATCTCCCGAGCGAAGTCTCGCATCGCGAGACTTCGCCCGGGATCCAAGATGGCGGCCGCCATGAGGGACCGTGTCTCCCGGTCCCTCCAGCAAAGCCTGCCAGCCGGGTAAGTCCGGCGCTGCCCTTGCTGGAGAGACGGAGTAACGACACGGACACCAGAGCTGGATTTAAAATTGGGTCATTTTTATTAACATAAATTTGCATAATTTATTCAAATACTTTGCATAAATTAGCATAAACAACTATGACCCAGAAATGGACCTGCAGGGTCAAACAAATACTTCCGGGGCGGAAATGACGTTATGCCACCAAACATTCCTGGGCAACTCATGGGCGTATCTCGATGCAAGGTCCAGGTGAGGGCCAGGCCGTCACCTGTGACCTTTTTCTGCCATGCTGTGCATGAGGGGGGTCCCACCGGCTAACCCGAATCGGGGAATTAAAGGTGCAGGACCCAAAGACAGGTTCCCCCCAGCTGCTCAGGCAGAAACTCCCTCCATGAGCTTGCGGAGAACCTGTCAATCATCCCCAAAGATGCCCAAGGGAGAACGCGCGGTTGCTAAACCACCCATTTTTCCGCCCCTAACCTGCCACAGGAGCGGGGGTCAGATCTCTATCTTGGCCCCCCGACTCCCCCCTCTAGCTGCGCCAGCTCACGCAGAGACCGCTGCAGGTCCTGTAAGAAAATGGCGTTCCACCGCTCAGACAGGTGAACGCCATCATCTCGGTAAAGCCATGGCCGGCCTATTGAGATAAGGGGATGGGATACTACCACTCCACCCAATTCCCTAACCGTTTTACCCACAGCCCTATTCACCCGTCGCCTAGCCCGGTGAATGGCCCTAAGGGGAGAGGCGTCCCTCCAAACAGCCTGGTAACAATTTTGACCACACCACTTGCGTGGTGGGCCAGACCTCACGAAGCCTTCGCAGGTCTTCGCGTGCCTGGATGATCAGCGCCAGGCCTCCCAGTATGCACGGGTCATTGCCACCTAAGTGCAATACCAGCCACCTGGGTGCGGCCACAGGACACTGCCCACCCAAACCCACTTGGGAACGACTCCAGGAGCCACCCCCCATATTGCCGGGCGCAGCCACCAAATGCTGACCGTCCAGCCACACCGGTAGGAGACCCTCCCACCGCATACCTCTCCGGCCCATCCAGGCAACCCTGACCCACCGCCCCAGGGACGGCTGGGTCCCGACAGCGCTCCTGGCCGCCAGGCGGCCGGCCCAGCAAATCATGCTGTGGCCACACAGCAGCGCCGTCGGTGTCACGTCAGCCTGGGGACCTGCAAGAGGAAACACACGCAGAGAGGTCACCTAGCCTAAGCCCTGCCTAGGATCCTCAGCGGGCCTAACCTAACCCAATATGCCGCTGACCGCCAGCGGCCGGTCACCCGAATCCAGTGGGCCGGGAAACCAGAAAGTGCCGTGCTAGTGGCGGCGCCGGTACGGAACGAACGCATTCCATAACCGGCGGGATCCGTGCCCACCTGGGCCATTGCCCTGGGTACTAACGCACAAAAGTATAAACGGGTCAGAAGGGGTACCGTCCCAATGCCTAGACGGGTACCCCAGACCTGATCCCCGCAAAAAACACCAAAGCTGTAGGGCGGCCACCGTACACACCGATTGGTCAGCGGCCGCACTAAGGTAGATGGTAACCCCTCTGCGTAGCTGATCTGACTCAGACCGCCTTACCACAAGGGACCCCCCCCTTGTCTAACGGCCAGATCAGCGTGCTGGAAGGCACGGAGCGAATTGCCAGCCTGAGATGAGGCCAGGCCTCGCTGACCCCAAGGGCCCCAAGCATGACACCAGTCACTGCCCCAAAAAGACGGGCCTCCTACAATGAGGAACACAGACTGCCAAAAACCACGTTGATTAAAGACAGCTGCTCCACCGTCAGAGGCTGACGAGTGTCACCAGGGGCCCCCGCTCGCTCCCCATACAGCCCTCCAGCACCTGCCGGATGCAAAGTCACCCGAAACAAGCAGCAACCCCCCCGCCTTGGACAGAAAGGCGAGGCCGGCTAACCAGGACCGGATCGTCCTAACTGACAGGCCACGCTGCCCAAGCTGGACGCAGAACCCGGCCAGGCGCTATACAGGGACGGGCCAGCTAAGCTGGTAACCCCTGCCCTGCCTGAAATCCCCAAACCCCTTACCCGCACGCTGGTATGCCCCAAGGGTGCCGGGCGTTACAGACAAGGGGATTGCCCGGGATGCCGCGACTCTCCACCACTCTGGATCCCTCCCAGACTCCAGAGGTGGCTGGGGAACGCTTCTGGCAACTCTCGGGCCCACGGGGCCAGGGTCCGAAACCTGGACAACTGACCACGGGACAAGGCATCAGCGACCCCGTTATCCAACCCGGGGACATGCCTAGCCAAAAACAATGCGTTTAGGGACAAGGACCTGTGCACAAAATGGCGGACAAGCCGCATGACCCTGTCGCTCTTAGAGGACAGGGCATTCACCACATGGACAACCGCTAGGTTGTCACACCAAAAGTGCACGGTCTTGTCCCTAAACTGCTCCCCCCAAAGCTCTAAGGCCACAATTAAGGGGAAGAGCCCCAAGAACGTCAGGTCCTTAACCAACGAAGAGGCACTCCATTCCGGAGGCCATGCCGACCAGCACCACTGGTCACCTAACACTACCCCGAAACCACAAGTCCCCGCGGCATCAGAGCAGAGCTGCAACTCAGCTTCCAAGAGAAGCTCGTGCCTCCAGAAAGACAAACCATTAAACCTGACCAAAAAGTCCCGCCACACGCCGAGGTCAGCCCTGACCCCAGCGCAAAGGCGGGTACGATGATGGGGCAAACGGAGCCCCTTCATCGCATCATATAACCTCCTGGAAAAAGCCCTTCCAGGAACAACTACCCGACAGGCAAAATTAAGAATGCCTGCCAATTCCTGGAGCTGCCGTAGGGTCACCTTCCAGCAGCCCAGCACCTCATCAAGCTTCCGCTTAATCTTTACCAACTTCTCTAGGGGCAATCTAGAAGATTGCTCCTCTGAGTCCAATTCAATACCCAGAAAGGTAATCCTGGTGGCGGGGCCTTCAGTCTTCTCAGAGGCTAAAGGCACCCCTAATTGAGCACAAAGGGCTTCGAAGTCCCGCATTAGAGCAAAACATTGCTCCGAATGCGCAGGCCCCGCCAACAGGAAATCATCAAGGTAATGAACGACCATACCCAGACCACTTTGCCTCCTGAGCGCCCACTCCAAGAAGGTGCTAAAACTCTCGAAAAGCGAGCACGAGACAGAGCACCCCATGGGCAAAGCTCTGTCCACGTAATAACCCCCCTCAAAATGGAAGCCCAACAGCTCAAAGTCGTCTGGGTGTATGGGGAGGAGCCGGAATGCCGACTTAATGTCGCATTTACCCATAAGGGCTCCCACCCCACACTTCCTAACCATAGTCACGGCTGCATCAAAGGATGCATACCGGACTGAACACAGCTCGTCAGGAATGAAGTCATTCACTGACTCCCCTTTTGGAAAAGACAAATGGTGAATCAACCTAAATTCACCACTCGCCTTCTTGGGGACCACACCTAAGGGAGACACACGAAGACTCGGGAAGGGCGGCTCCGGGAAGGGCCCGAGGACCCTGCCCTCGGCCACTTCCTTCCGAATCTTCTCCCTAACAATGTCTTCATGACCAACAACCGACCTAAGGTTGTCAGACATGAAGGCCCCCCTAACACCCATGTAAGGGATCCTGAATCCCTCCGAAAAACCTAGCAAGAGAGCGGTCGCTCTCGAGCGAGGGTGGTAGTCACCCAACCAACCCTCAAGCATCATTAAATTAATTGGGCTGGGCCCCTTTTCCCCCAGCAGGTGGGGGAGGCTTTGGGAGACCCGAGCCTTTCTTTTCAATCCCCTTCTTGGGGCGGGGGCACACGGCTGCGGAATGGTTTCCCCCACAACTTCCGCAGGCGTGACGAAACCTGCAAAAGGGACGGAAACACGCCCCCTTTGCAGCGAACTCGTGACACACCAAAGAGGCCCCTTTTCCAACGGCACCCGCCACGGCCTTGGCCGGCGCGGGCGTCGCGGGCTCCTCTTCCATAAAGTGACCGCTATCGGTCCTATCACAGCCCTCCTTCCCTGACATATGCATGGCCTGGAACCACAGGTCCGGAACCACCATATCCCAAGGCAAGTAGGGGTCATGGGCAATACGCATCCTGAACCCCTTGTCGTAATGCCTCCATATGGTGCCCCCATATTCAAAATGGGCCCTTGCTATAAGGTCGATGTACTTCAGCAAGGCAGCGGCCCTACCCGGCTGCCTCTGAATTACCACCGACGCAAAGGTCAGAAAGGCATACAGCCACGAGCTGAAGCATTTCGTGACCTTTGTCTTTTTAACCTTCTCCCCAGGGACCACCTCCTTGTCCTGTTTAGGGACCTCCCTGTTCAAAATGGAGAAAAGATCAACGTACTCCCCCCGCCAGATTGCCTCCTTAACTGACGGGTGAAGATGGTACCCTAAAGGCGTCGCGGGCAACCCACAAGGGATGGCCCCAGGCTTGATGCTGGCGAACGGGTCCCACACCGTGGTGGCCCCCGAGCCCAGCTCCCCAAGCCCCGGAGGATACATGAATGGGACCGGTGGCATAATGGCCGGTGGAGGAGGGATCCAACCCCCCACCCCCGCCCCGGGTGGGACAGGTACCCCCGCCGCCCCCACTGGCGGAGCCGGCGGGGACCAGACCTGTCCACAGGTGCCTGCAGCAGTCCCCATAAAGCTATTGCCACCCCCCAAAGCTGGCGGGATGAACCCGGGACCCTGGATGGGCAGGAGCGGTGATGTGCCTACATGTGGTGCAACCTCACCTGCCCCGTAAGGGGTAGAAGCCATCCACGGTGGGCCCATCCTGGTTGGGCCCTGGAACGATGACCACTGCCCAGACTGGGCCATCTGCCCAGTGTGGCCCATCTGCCCGGTGCTGCCCGTCTGCCCGGTGCCAGCCATCTGCACGTTGTGGGCCACTTGCCCTGCTGGGGCCGACTCCTCTTCGGGGTCTGCGCCCCATGCTGCGGTGGCAGTCGAGGAAAGCCCCTCCGGGCCTGCCCCCGACCGCCACCTCTCCAAGTCGTCGAGCCGCTCCAGGACCCTGGCCCAGGAGAGAGAAGGGGACCCCTCGGGTTGAGGGACTGTGGGCATAAACCCTACCACCCCCCCCACCGGGATCCCCCCCGGGGGGCCCTCCGCCGCAGCCCGAGCCCGGGCAGACGGCCTGGCAGCCCTCCTAGGCCGCACCACTGGTTGGGCCGGGAGGGCCTTAGCTGGCCGCTTTTTAGGGGCCATTACAGCAACGACAAATCTCACTTAAACACGAAGGGATAGGGCAGGACCAAGCCCCCCCACCAACGGACCCTGCACCCCGTGGGCCAAGGCCTGCCTGGAGCAGCAGGCCTCCGCAGAGCAAAAACCCCTCAAGAGGCTAATCCCGCCCCCCAGTGGGCACAAGGCCCGACACCAGGCCTTTATCCCAGGCCACAAGCCACCCCGAGACCACCGCGGGCGCGCGGGGCCTCCCAAAGGCAGCACCCCCCACCACCCAAAAACAGGCAATGAGGCTCCAAACCGGAGCGGAGCCCAGCCGATGCTGGCTCCACTGATAGAGGAAAAGGCTCTTCGCTTAAACCACAGGCCACAAAATGGCGCCTCGCACGAGGTCGCCACCAAAATGGCCGCCAGAGCAGACGAACGAACGTCTGCTCTTGCAAAGCAGTCCGGGCGAAAAGGGAGAGCCCCGGGCCTGCTCGCCCTTATATAGGGCAAGCAGGCCCCGCCCGGACCAATCAGGGACCTGGCCAATCAGGTCCCGATCTCCCGAGCGAAGTCTCGCATCGCGAGACTTCGCCCGGGATCCAAGATGGCGGCCGCCATGAGGGACCGTGTCTCCCGGTCCCTCCAGCAAAGCCTGCCAGCCGGGTAAGTCCGGCGCTGCCCTTTTATCTTTGAGAAGGAGAGAATTCATCACCTTGTCTACATTTCATTAGGGATAGAAACAGACAGATAAATAGATACCAATTGGTTGACTTTACTTTTGTCTGTGAACAAATAAAATAAACAAAATAAAATATAGTAAAATATAATGAGTCATCTATGCAAATACGAAAAAGTAAGTAGCATATAAAATTTAAACATTACAACCAGAGTCCAGAAAACTAATCTAAAAAAACTAAACCTATAAAACCCATTAACCTGTTAAAAAAAAACCCCAAAACCCAAGATTCAGGCAATCTGCATCTTTGTTTATTTATCTGTTTCTGTGTCTCTCCTGAGTTTTATTTTAAATTGAATAAATTCAAAGCCAAAACTACATATTAGTGCAAACAATTTGGAGTATTGGATATGAGTACTCATATCCAATGACCTAAGTCCTAGAGCCCACTGCAACAACATTGCCATAAAGGCTTTAAGAGTTGTTAACCTAATTCTCCGCAGCTTCTTCTCTGGTAATATTGAACTGCTAACAAGAGCTTACAAAACATTTGTCAGGCCAATCCTATTATACAGCTCATCTATATGGAACCCACATTGCATATGTCACATTAACACAATTGAGAGAGTCCAGAAATATTTCACAAGAGTCCTTCACTCCTCTTCTCACAACAAAATACCTTATTCCATCATCTCCGTTCCAACTTACCTATAGTTCATAAAATCATATACAAAAAAATGTCCTACTTGTTAGTGACTATTTCACCTTGAATTGCAACAACACACAAGCATGTAATAGATTTAAACTAAATGTCAACCGCTCCAAACTAGACTGCAAAAAATACAACTTCAGGATTAAGGTAATCAATGCCTGGAATGCACTACCTGACTCTATGGTTTCTACCCCTAAACCTTTGACTATCAACAATTGACCTCTCCCCCTTTCTAAGAGGTCTGTAAGGGGCGCACTTAAGCGCACCATTGTGTCTATCGTCCCTGTCCTACTGTTCTTTTGTCTTCTATCATTACATTTTATCCTTACTTATCTAATGTTTTATTTGTACAAATTACCATCATATAATTGTTTGACAAACATATAAAATAAATAAAATAAATGCATATAATGTTAACTGTGTACCATAATTCTGGATGATTTTTTTTAAAAAAGGCTCTTATAGTTTTCTTGTGTTCTTAGCAGGCCCAGCCTATAGCAGGGAACCAGGCACTGCCCACATTTTTTAATATTGGTCCTCGCTCACAAAGCATAAAGGCCTTTCAATTCACTTGATGGTTTGTAAGTTAGCTGCAGCCCAACCGTGTTGTTACTATCCATCACATTTATAGGTCACACACTTTTATGCACTGTATTTCAGTGCAGTTTTAATGCCAGGCCAGGGCCACAGGGTAGTAGTCAACAACAAAGATCTAAACACAGTTTAAAAGGTAAAGCCATAAAAGAGAAAAATAATAGCTAAAATCACTGCTCGGTACCTAAAGGCTCTATGGAGGTTTCTTTTCTTGGCATGTTTTTTTTTTCGAGCAATGCTCAAAGACAGCACTTTATTATTTGCAGAGATATGCACAGAGTGTCAGCCTCTCTTTTGCCATTGCCCAGATGGCAATCTTGAAGAGAGATTTTCAGTCAGTGAAACACAGTCAATGATATGTATATGAAAAGCCTTTTTTGTCTCTGCACCTTCCAGCTAAGTGTGAGACAGGAAGAAAAGCAGGCTCAGTCTTTTGTTGTGGACGGTAGTAGCCTTGGGTTTCATTTATGGATCCACAGTAGGGCAAATCTTCTGCATAGGAAGGTGCTAGAATGTCTGAATTCCAATTAGGATTGGGTGAAGGTACTGATTTTATGATTCCTACAGAAGAGAAACAATTCCTTAGGAAGGAGACCCTTCAATCTGTACAGTCGATTGTTACACTTTTTGACACTGCTGGTGGAGAATTGTCTTTGCCAATTCATCCGGGGGAGTTGATTCCAAAGGGCCGGGGCTGCCACAGAGAAGCTCTCCCCCTGGGGCCCGCCAACCGACATTGTTTAGTTGATGGGACCCAGAGAAGGCCAACTCTGTGGGACCTAATTCATCACTGGGATTCAGGGTAGCACCTTTTAAAACCACAACATTTTATCAAAAGGCTTCAGCTTTTATGTATTATCACTCCCTCATCAGAAGCATGGAGAGGAGTTACTAAACTAATGTAGGATTGACATTGAGATTGGGGGACAAGACTGGCAGTGGGTTGCTTCCGGTTTGGACTGGTTCTAAGAACCAGTTCTAAGTAGCACCAGCAGAGGGATGCTCTGCCCACCCACCCGGGAGGCTTCTGTGCATGCATCTTGCCCCCCAAACATGTTCGTGCAAACTGGTAGCAAAATCATTTACAACCAGAGGTGGGTTTCAGCAAGTTCTGACCAGTTCTGGAGAACCAGTAGTGGAAATTTTGAATAATTCAGAGAACCAGTAAATACCATCTCTGATTGGCCCTGCCCCCATCTACTTTCTGCCTCCCGAGTCCAAGCTCATTTTACAGTAACCTTCCACTGGAATGGGGAGGGAATGGAGATTTTACAGTATCCTTCCCATGCCACGGCCACCATGCCACGCCCACAGAACTGGTAGTTAAAAAAATTGAATCCCATCACTGTTTACAACCCACCACTGGACAAGACAGTGTGGTTAGTTGTAGATACAGATGCATCATACTAGGGGGGAAACATTTGAAGGTACCTCTAATCTTCTGTGTGAAGATTTTTGGCTTGTCGAAATTGGTTTATAAGAGGAGGAAACTGATGGTTCTAAAAGCTCCCAAGTATACTTATATTTGGGAGCTTTTGGAACCATCGGTGTCCTCCTCTTATAAACCAATTTCAACAAGCCAAAAATTTCAAAATTTCAACAAGCCCAAATTTCAACAAGCCCAAAAGTCAGTTCCTTAAATGGTCTGTAAACTTGGTCCATCATGATGTGATGTCGGAGTAAGATAAATAACTTAATGGAGCAGAGACAAGCATGTGCTGGAGATGCCCAAGTTACAGTTTTCTACTTTCCTGGCGCTGATTTACAGGAGGGAAAAGTAAAGCAAAACATCAACATCAACACCAGGAGTACTTGGTATGCAAGAAAGGAATCCTTAATTTCTTCTCATCATTTCATCAGATAGTTATTCAGAATGTGCTTTAGTCTAGCAAGACTCTGTCTATGAGCAAACAGCAATAAAGAAATTGCTTTGAGCTTTTAACCTATCATTCTTGGGTTTTTGCACTTGACATTTCCTGTGGATTTTAACTCAGACCGAAAAAGAGTGGATCATATTCTTTCTTTTTAAATGAAACTCTCGAAATACAATGGTTAAATAAACTTCTCCTAAGAATTTTGTCTGTGCCAAAGACAGAAATATAATTTTGTTTATTTCTTCTATACCCACAACAGATAACACAAATCTGCTGTGAAGAATGCCCCCCTGGGGCAGAGAAATAGATGTTTTAAAGGAAAAGAGAAGACCATTCTGGCTATAATGTCAATTCTACTAGCATAGGGCAGCACTCAGTACTGGCCAATCCTGTTTGGGTTATGATCTGGGAAATCTAGGTTCAAGTGACCATCTAACCCTAACCCATCTAACCCTTTGAGCAAGCTCCTGTGCTTTAGTCCAGAAGTACATCACCCACCCTTGAAGGCCTTGGGTGAGGTCTGCAGAGATCTCCAGAAGTTGTTGCCAATCTGTCGTTTTTAATGAGGCAGAAGGTGAAAACTAGTAAACACATGCCTTTCCAATATTCCAATAATAGCAATTATATTAATGTCAATTAGCACATTAATTATATTTATTTTAATTAACATATTAACTATACAATCAATTATGGGTTGTCACTCTTGTTTTAATTCAGGCACTACTATGTAGAGTATAAGCCCCAGGAAATCCTTAATTCTAGGATTAGAGTTGGAACCCATCTGTTAACCAATCCATCTTGTAAATTAGCTATGAGAATAGGAAGTTTGGGAACCATCCAGAGCATGCCAGAGAAAAGGTAAAGATTTATATTTTTGTTTTGTTTTTTTGGAGGAAAAAATATCAGAAGGTAGGCTTTCTGCTTTCTTATCAAATGGGAAATTATTACAATGTTAACTAAGGAAATAACTTAACTTTTCTTCCAAATGTAATTTAATGTACAGTGGAACCCCGACATAAGAGCTGCTCTACTTAAGAGCAACTCGAGATAAGAGCTGGGAGGGGAGAGATATTTTTGTTCTACTTACAAGCCCAAATTCGAGATACAAGCACCAAGGAGCTGTCTCCTGAAGCCAAACGCTAACTTCCGCGTTCGGCTTCAGGAGACAGCTGCGAAGCAGCGCGCGTGTTTTAAAAGGTTGCAGCCGGCCTGGGGGGCTCGGGGGGGTGCTTGCAGCTTTCTTTCTTGCTCTTTTTCTTTCTCTCTTTTACCTTCCCTTCCTCTATTTCTTCTTTTCTTTCTCCTTCCCACCTTCTTCCCTCCCTCCCTCCCTTCACTCATTCCTCTCTTACTCTCCCCTTTCATAAGTTTCCTTGCTTCCTTCCTCTGTT
Source organism: Erythrolamprus reginae (assembly GCF_031021105.1). Classification (NCBI taxonomy): domain Eukaryota; kingdom Metazoa; phylum Chordata; class Lepidosauria; order Squamata; family Dipsadidae; genus Erythrolamprus; species Erythrolamprus reginae. Next base: position 174,179,659 of record NC_091950.1, on the reverse strand, counting down.
CCTGTCCCTTCCCCCTTTCTTTCTTTCTTTCTTTCTTTCTTTCTTTCTTTCTTTCTTGCTCTTTTTCTTTCTCTTTTACCTTCCCTTCCTCTATTTCTTCTTTTCTTTCTCCTTCCCACCTTCTTCCCTCCCTCCCTCCCTTCACTCATTCCTCTCTTACTCTCCCCTTTCATAAGTTTCCTTGCTTCCTTCCTCTGTTCCTGTCCCTTCCCTCTTTCTTTCCTTCCTTCCTTCCCACCCTCCGTCCATTCATTCACCCATTCCTCTCTTGATCGCTTAAAGCCGGTCCCTGGTGCAAAAAGGGTTGGGGACCTCTGTCCTACAGGATTGGGTGGCAGAGAAGTTGAACATATGTAAATTTAAAAGTTTAAGAAAGTTTACAAGTTAAGTGAAAGAAACTTCATTATTCATTTATATGTACATGTACATTTCTTCATTAAAAACATGTCTTTCTGCATAATTTAGACTAACTTTGTGAGTTTTTTGAGGGCTGGAACCAATTAAAATTATTTACATTAATTCCTATGGGGAAAAGTCGTTCGAGATAAGAGCTGCTCGACTTAAGAGCCCAGGTCCGGAACGAATTAAACTCGTATCTCGAGGTACCACTGTACAGGTTAATTTAACTCAGTTATGAAAATATAATTTTTCCAAGAATATTTTTTTTCCTCTTTGTAAAATATTGTGTGTCACCATACTACAGTAGCCGTGTCTCCAAACATTAACAAAATACTAGGTTTTATCATTGAAAGCAGGTAGTTATTAGAATACATTAACATTCATAGAACAGTACAAAATGAAATAGAAATCTATCAGTCCCCCCCCCCCCAAAAAAAATTCAAAAATCCATTTGACTATATTTTCAAATAAGTTAATTGATATATTAAATTCATATTAAGATTTCTATATTTTTCCTACAATTCCCAATTCCAAATTACATGATTGTATTGGTGGAAAACCACCCATGAAAAAAACAGCAATAAAGCAATCCGCCATCCTTCAGTTTGGATTTCTGTCCTTTGTTCACATAGTTACATCTGTACAACTTATTGCAAATTGTGTCTTTATTTCCTCCTCCCCTTTTAGAGGTTCAATTGTATCTGCAGGCTAGCAAAGAAGAGCTCAAAGCTTGTCCCTTTTTTGTGTTGTAATGTTGTCATGCACATCCGAAAAGGAAGCTCTTGCATTAATTACCACACATGTGAAATCAATATATAGCAATTAATTAGATCAGAGATTGTGCAGACATTTGATCAGGAAGTTTGATTTGCAATAGATCTGCAAGGATTTCAAATCCTCATTACAGATAATCGTCAATTTAGGACCACAACTGAGCCCTAAATTTATGTTGCTCATAGAGAAATGTATCAAGTGAATTTTGTTTCATTTAATTTTTTTTTTTGCTGCACTTGTTAAGTGAATCACTCCAATTGTTAAGTTAGTAACCCTATTGTTAAGTGAATCTGGCTTCCTTATTAGCAATGGCAATAGCAATAGCATTTTGACTTCTTCATAGTGCTTCTACAGCCTTCTCTAAGCAATTTACAGAATCAGCATATTGCCACAACACTCTGGATCCTCATTTTACCCACCTTGGAAGGATGGAAGACTGAGTCAACCTTGAGCCGGTGGTGAGATTTGAACTGCTGAACTACAGCTAGCAGTTAGCTGTAGGAGCCTGCAATGCTGCACTCTAACCACTGCACAATCCCGGCTCTTTTTATTATTTTATTTTATTTTATTTTATTTATTATTTTATTTTATTTTATTTTATTTTATTTTATTTTATTTTATTTTATTTTATTTTATTTTATTTTATTTTATTTTATTTTATTTTATTTTATTTTATTTTATTTTATTTTATTTTATTTTATTTTATTTTATTTTATTTTATTTTATTTTATTTTATTTTATTTTATTTTATTTTATTTTATTTTATTTTATTTTATTTTATTTTATTTTATTTTATTTTATTTTATTTTATTTTATTTTATTTTATTTTATTTTATTTTATTTTATTTTATTTTATTTTATTTTATTTTATTTTATTTTATTTTATTTTATTTTATTTTATTTTATTTTATTTTATTTTATTTTATTTTATTTTATTTTATTTTATTTTATTTTATTTTATTTTATTTTATTTTATTTTTTTATTTTATTTTATTTTATTTTTTATTTTATTTTATTTTATTTTATTTTATTTTATTTTATTTTTTATTTTTTTATTGATTTTTTACCAGAAACTGGTAAAAGGTGATCATATGACCCAGGGACACTGCAACCATCATTAGTAGAAGTCTGTTTCCAACATATGAAATTTGAACACATGGTTATGGAGATGCTGCAATGGTCATAAGTGTGAAAAATCATCAAAAGTAACTTTTCAGTGTTGATTGTAACTTTGTCCAGTTACTGAACAAACTGTGCTAAGTCAACCCTGCAATTTATCAAGAATTGAGGATTTATATCTAGTTTAATGATTGCTGAACTCCATTCAGTAGAAATATCCTTGTGCTCATAATTCTTATATTTAAAATGTTTATTTTTAAAACAGATTCCATTTGTTAGAAAACTAACAGAAAAGAAAATAGATCCTTCAAACCTAATAACATTTTGTCACTAGATGCATTTTCATCTTGTTGGATAAAAATGTTGGGATTTACTTTTTTTGTATAAGAACAAAACAGAACTGGGGGAAAAGGGGAATAATTTTCCTTGTAATTCTAAAAATGCTACAAGTTACTACGTTGGTGAACCTACACAACTCCCTGCTGTTCTGTTCAAGCCAAGTTTGAGTCCCTGTAAAAAATTTTCCCTGCATATCTGAAACTTGAAATTTCATGACTTTTCATCATTTCAGGGGTTCTCTCTATGAGAATTTTTTTGGGGGGGTGGGGGGCTTAGTTTTTGCTGGGCAAAAAAAGTTCCTAATGTTATGTTCGGGTCACATACGACCCGGACCGAAAACACTTCATTTGAAGTGCTTATGTTTGGTCAATTTGAAAACTTTTTTCACTTGGAAAGTAGTCTGAACATTTCTGCACACAATGATATGAAAATTGAAATGAAAAAATTAATCCTTATTGGTTTATTTTGCACATAAATGTGCCGCCCCCCCGTTTTTGTGATTTTTTTTTCAATTTATGGATAGTTTTGCTTGCAAAATCCATTCTATTTTACTGGAGTTGGTGTGGGATTGGTAGCTTGAACATTTCTGAATATAAGAAAAATATAAAGGAACTGAAAAAAATGATTCTTACTGGTTTTTTAACATCAGAAATAAGGCCTTCCCCCCCCCCCCCTCGGCTGCTTGCAATCATTTTCACTTTTTATTTTTTTATGCTCCAAATCCGAAATATTCTTTAAAATCTTAGGCATTCATTTACTCAATTTAACAATGCTGGTCATCAAAAAATATTTTTGGGGTGGTGGCTAATTGTTTTCTGGGCAAAAAAAAATCATAACTTCAAATCTGTTTCTGTTCGTATATGACAGGACCAAAAATATTTTTTTTAGGTACTTGAATTTAATCTTTTTGAAAACTTTTTCAACTGGAAAACTAGTTTGAACATTTATGAACATAATGATATGAAAATTGAACTGGAAAAATTGAGACTTATATTTTTATTTTGATCAAAAAGCCCCTCCCCCCATCCTTTCTGAATTTCGTGTCAATTTATATTTTTTAAGGCTACAAATCCCTGAGGAATTTCCCCCCAAAAGGTTTGATATACTAAATTGAACATTTCTGAACATGAGAAAAATATAAATGAACTGAAAAAAATGGTTCTTATTGGTTTATTTTTGCCACAAAAAGGCCACCCCCCCCCGGCCTTGCTGTGTGCCATTATTGTCACTGTTTATACATATTTGTCTATAAATATTTGGAATATCCTTTTTAAAATCAACCACATTGTAGCCAGATAACTAATTTTATGAAAGAAATCCATTTTACTAAAAAAAAGTATGTAAGTTTGAAATTAACAGCATAATTTTTATATAAATTGAAATAAATTTATATGCAAAATAAACCAATATGCATCAATTTTTCCAGTTCAATTTTCATATCATTATGTTCATAAATGTTCAAGCTACAAATCCCACACCAACTTTAGCAAAATAGAATGCATTCTGCTAGCAAAACTATCCATAAAGTAAAGACTACTTCACAAAAATGGGGGGAGGCACATTTATGTGCAAAATAAACCAATCAGGATTATTTTTTTCAGTTCAATTTTCATATCATTGTGTGAAGTAATGTTCAAGCTACCAATCCCACACCAACTTTAGTAAAATAGAATGGATTTTGCAAGCAAAACTATCCATAAATTGAAAAAAAATCACAAAAACGGGGGGGCGGCACATTTATGTGCAAAATAAACCAATAAGGATTAATTTTTTCATTTCAATTTTCATATCATTGTGTGCAGAAATGTTCAGACTACTTTCCAAGTGAAAAAAGTTTTCAAATTGACCAAACATAAGCACTTCAAATGAAGTGTTTTCGGTCCGGGTCGTATGTGACCCGAACATAACATTAGGAACTTTTATCGAACAGAACAGCAGAGTTAGTGACACTGGACAAACTTACGAACTCCTTAGTAACACTGAACAAATTTAGGAATAAAGAAGAGCAAACAATAGTGGAAATTATGGAGTTGATTATTTAGAGATATATTATTTATATAAGAGAAGATTTTGATGTCCCTTTGGTATAATTAATATTCATATACTTTTTTAAAAAAAATATTCTTGCGTAGTCTTTTTTTCTTAAAAAAAAAGAATGCTTAAAGCAAAATCATTAGGCAATTAATGTTTGACAATAGATCTCATCTGTTGGAAGAAAAGAAAATACTTAAATTAACCCACACTAAGTTCAAGGCGATCTGCAAAACTTTGGATAATATACTAGCAAGGTATTCCTGTTTGATGTGGTTCATGAGTAAGAACAGATAAGGGTAAACAATACCGAGAAAGGGGTTTCTTTTCTTTCTCATGTTCTGGTGTTGTAAGCAATTAAATGCCTGGCTCAGGAATGCATCTAGCTTTATAAATACAGATTGACCCACCTGTATATTTTTCAGTAAGAAGCAATGTCTACTATTTCCGGACGGGGAGTCAAGTCTGCAGTTTTAAGCTATATACAAATGATAAAAGCACAGACATCAAAGTGTGCAGCCTTTCAACTCATGCTCAATTAGAATAAAAGTTTTGGTGGATGTTTTAAACATTTAGGGCTAACTAACTGTGACAGCATCTCAGTTCTGCAAATGGGATGATTTGGGATTGACTTTTGATCTGACTGACAGTTTCTTATACACTTCAGTGTCAGTTTATAACACACACGTTCACATCTGAATGCATCTGTCTCTAATTAGAAACTGTTTATGGACTAGCCACATACATTTAGCACACAAGAGTAGAGGCACTTTTGGAAAAAAAGAAATAAATCAGATTTATGGTTTAATAGAAGGGAAATAATTAAAAAGAGTGCTTGACCAATACATTCCTTTTACGGCATGAGGAAAAGAACATTTTTACCACATAGAAGGAAACTGGCTTGCAAAGTAATAATAATATAAATATAATAACTCCAAGGAATAGTTTAGGACTAATTTGGCTGACCTAATCTAGTTCAGATATGATTCTCAATGCAACAGATAATTTGTCTGGGATGAGACTATAACAAGCAGGCAGAGAATTTTGAAGATTCCAATTTTTCTCACTTTTTCTGTAGAGGGTGCCACGTGTAAGTAACAGATTCAAACATGAAACATCTAAGTTGGCTACTTTATTATAGTTTACCTATAATATAAGTAAACTCTCTAAACTGCTTGCCTTTTGGGGGGAACAAAAACAGATAAGTTGCCATAGAACTTAAGGGTGGTCAGTCCTAGGTCTCTTGCGGCTGCTCAATGACTCTAGGCTAATTCCCTGCTTGATCCCTCCTCCTTGTTTGCTGGGAGTTTCCCAACAGATGGCCTCGTAATGCCTAGAATAAGGATGGATAACAGCTGGATCATAGTTCATCTATATCATCAGCAATGGACCTCATCCCCTTTCCTTCAGCTGCTTCCACATGTATGGCCCAAAGTTCATTCCCACATGAGCAAGTACTTATGGTTTAATATTTTATTTTATAGGATATATTTAATAAAAGAGTAATAATGAAACAGTGATCATAACAAGCACAGAATATGGTTTCTCACAGCCATTTGCTGCAGGCAACCAAGGCTATTTCTTTGCAGCCATTTGATAAGAGGAAGATATAAAAACATCATCCAGCAAAGAATGTATTTTAGTAAGGCAGGAATCATGGTTTCGAAGCCTTTTTCAGTCACACACACACACCACTTGAACATCTCTGCCATGAATAGCATTGAAATTCCACACTCAATTACCCCAAATCCTTTACTTTTATACAGCCTGGAAATGACATCACACCCCAAAGAGGTAAAGCTGTAGGCTTATTACTTTTACTATGCAAGTCCTGTTGTCTTCTCAGAAATCTCCTATAACTAGCATCTAATAACAGATTGTCCACTCTAATATCTTCCTCATCCTCTGACTGAGACCACTCCCTCTGGTAGTTCCTTGGGTTCACTCATCATTTCCCCCCTCTCACTCACTCTCTGCATCAGCTGGCAACCCCACTGGCCCAGGGTATCCAGAGGGACCTGGCTCATCCTCCTCAGAATCTGACATGGCCAGAGGTGGACAAGAAGTGCTCACACCAACCACTGATTAAACTATTCACTAAGGCTGCATTATTATTATTATTATTATTATTATTATTATTATTATTATTATTATTATTATTATTACTATTAGTCTTCTCATCATTACGATCACCAATCTCCTCCCACTTATGACTATATGACTATGACTTGTTGCTTGTATCCTTATGATTTATATTAATATTGATTGTTTCCTGATTGCTTATTTGTACCCTATGACAATCATTCAGTGTTGTAGCTCATGATTCTTGACAACTGTATCTTTTTTTAAATGTAGACTGAGAGTATATGCACCAACGACAAATTCCTTGTGTGTCCAATCACACTTGGCCAATAAAAATCCTATTCTATTCTACTCTATTCTACTCTATTCTACTCTATTCTACTCTATTCTACTCTATTCTACTCTATTCTACTCTATTCTACTCTACTCTATTCTATTCTATTCTACTGGGAAGCAGCCAGGTGTCTTTCTCTACAACATGAGAACAATGTTTGTGAGAAGGAATCATTCCTGCTAATTTGGAGCTCCATGTATTTAGTTATGTTAGTTCCCGAATATGTAACATAGCCAGCTTTTATTCTGTCCATCATGTCTACCAAAGCTATGACAATTACTTCTCAATACATTTGGCTGTTGTATCAAATGTCTTCCTGTCAGATACTGGGTGGCAAAAACCTGTCTCATGATGGTTTCTGGAGAGCATGCTGGCTTCCCTATTGAAAAGAAGTCTTAGAAAGGAGTGAAGAGGAAGGTAATTTGCACAGCCAATTTGCATGCAAATTTTTGATTAAAAAAAAAATAACACCGCTTTAGCATTAAGAACACCTAAATTAAAGGAAGGCCCACCTGAAGCTAAGGATTTTCTTTCCATATTTCATACAGAAAGGATAAAATAAAAAAGAGAGATGAAACTCAAGGTCATGTTTTCATTCAAATCATTTAATCTATTTCTCTATTTCTCTCAAAGGGGATTTTTGACAACTCAGGTGACACTATAGTATTTCTCCCACTGAATACACACAGACAGAGTTGGAGACTCGCCTGAAGTGGGAAGCACCCAAATGAATAAGAATAACATTTTCTTGATGAAATAATGCTTCCATGTCAGAAGAAAATGAAACTGCCAGCATTCCTTTGTAGGTCTCTCTCAAGATTAAGAAAAGGTCCTTGGCAGTTCTCACACTGCCTTGAAACATCTTATTGAAATGTAGATTAAGCCTGTACATCTTATAATAGTTGGAAGCCTTTCCATTTTAAGTCGTGTATAAAACTAAGAATTAAGTAAGCATTAACTTTAGCAGTTGTATTTCGGAATTTTTTTCACCCCTGCAGTTTGATCCATCCTAGACTTAATATTTAGATTTGCTTAAAGACACAGTAGACTACCTATCAGTAAAGTAAGTCAGCATTATTCCATGATAGCAATTGCTGGAAAATAGGATGAATTTCCTTCATAAAATCATTATCTCTCTTTTTTTTCCGGCAAAGTCACAGCAAAGCCCCATTTTCACTCACATACTTATAGATACTAGAGAAGCTGAGCTCTGTTGGGTCAATAGAATGACCACTACTGGGCAAAAAAAAGCAGTGGGGGCTGGGACAACTTCTGACTTCCTGCTGGCTTCTTCATTGAATTTTCTTGTGGGAAACAAACAAGGAGCATCAGAAATCCCGTATTCACTTCCCTCTTCCCCTCCCCTCCCTCCCTCCTTCCCCCTCCCCTTCCCTTTCCTGCTTCCCTGAATATTTCATTTCTAGTAATGAATCTTCCTTGATCTGCTAATTGTTGTTTACTGTATTCACACTGCCTCTTGATTGAGAGAATGGGTGACCGACAAGTGTACTAGCAGAAGTACAACTGCTATGGGGATTGCATGGATTAAGATTCCCATAGCCACCAGATTTATTAAGAGAGGAACAGAGTACTGAATCATGATTTCAAGAGTGAAGCCTCTCAGCTTTCAATAACCAAAATTATTGGTTCCAACAATGAATTAATTAACAGATTTTTTAAAAAAATTGTAGACAGCTTAGATTTTGTACTGTGAACAATTATTGAAGGTTTTTTATTTTATTTTATTAAATTTATATATAAATGTTATAAAGCAACATTTGATTTTGAAGCAATGTCTCAGGCTCTGCTATTTATGATAAGAATATTCAAAGGCATGATGACTGATTTAATGAGCCATTCACAGTTTCATAATGCTGGAGGAGCAAAATAACAAGGTCTTCTCCAGAATGCATTTCTTTTTTTCCCCTAATATAATTTTTCTCTAGAGAAAAAAACTTCTTAGATTTTATTATAATAGTTTCACACATATATCCATGACATATTTAGGCACAATCAATCAATCAATCCATCCATCCATTTATCATTCATTCAATTTTTCAATTGTTTTCTGCATATTTTAATTATATATGCTATAGGACATCACATCCGAGGGTGGTGGATCTGTGTGGAGGTCAAATGTGACATCATGCATATTTGCAATGTCTTCTAATGACCACCTCTCTGTGGTGCTGCCAGTGTCCCTGCTGCGTTGCCAACTGCATCCTACTCCTACTCCGCGTGCCACCACTGGGCACTCCAATTGCTGTGGGAACTCTTCCAATAGTGCGTCCACAAGCGCACATTTGTACTCGTGTATTCTGTGCTCCTGCTTGGGTGCTGGTATGAAGGAGATGATGCGGTCCTTATAACGGGGATCCAGCAGGGCGGCCACCCAGTAACTGGCCAAGTCGAGGACGCAGGCTACCCGGGGGTCATTCCACAGGCACTGGAGCCTGCTCCCCCCTCCAGCCACGCTCCATTGGTGCCCATGAGCTGCACTGGGGGCCACCCTGCTGCAAGTCCTCCTACTCATTCTCCTCCTCCTCCTCCTCCTGCCCCAAAACTCTACGCTGGCTGGACAGCAGAGTACCTGGCTGCTGTCAGCACAGCCACCCCACCCCTGCACGGCATGGATTTGCTGGGAAAATGGGCCTTCCTCTGCCTGCTCCTCCTGTTCTGCCTGCCGCTCTGTTTCCTTCTGTTGCACAACCTGCATGGCCTGAATGTTTTTTTCCAGTAAGCAAACCATGGGGATGGTAGCTCTGACAATGGAATTGTCAGCACTGACCATATTGGTGACATACTGGAAGCCATTCAGGACGGAATAAATGTCCCTCATGGAGGCCAACTCATTAGGGGTAAAGTGCTGTGGGTCTACACTTCTACTTGACTGTGGGTTATAAAACTGGTAATCCACTATTGCCTGCTGTTGCTCACACACCCTTTTAAGCATATGAAGCATGGAATTCTACCTGGTTGGCAAATCGCAGATGAGGCGGTGGGTGGTCTCTCGCCCAAGCAGATGAGTTTCAGCACCACGTACTGCCATTTACCCATGGCCGTTCTGAAGTAGGAGTTTGCTTGGCTGCGCTTACTGGATGTGGAGGAAGAAGATGGGGAAGCAGAGTAGTAGCAGGAGGCAACAGCAGGCACCGACTGATGTTCAGTAATCCTGGGTGGTGGAAGGATATGCACTGAACTGCTTCCCGCCTCATTCCCAGCTGCCACTACATTCACCCAGTGGGCAGTAAGAGAGATGTACTGGCCCTGGCCATGTTTGCTGGTCCACGTGTCGGTGGTGAGGTGGATGCGGGAACTGACAGCCACAGCAGAAGAGGAAGACCCAGGTGTTTAAATACTTTTAAGGTATTGTGCCCACTGAAGGTCATGTTTTGAAATCAGGTGCCTGGTCATGCAGTTGGTGCTGAGATTATTAAGATTTCTCCCTCGCTTCAGGGACTGGTGGCAGAGATTGCAAACGACCTGCTTCTTGTCTTCTGCTAACTGCTTGAAAAAATGCCACACTAGTGATATTCTTTGTGACACATGAGGCGTGCTCGACCCCTGGACACAATGGGCAGTAGTACCAGCAGACTCAGCACTGAGGGTTTGCAGCCTTCTCCCTCTACTTCTGCTGGTTGCCTGGGGCTGTGGGACTACCACAGCCTCTTCCTCCTCTGAACTCTGTTGGCTTTTGGTCCATGTGGGATCTAGCACCTTGTCATCTTCTTCCACCGACTCCTCCCCGCTAGCCTCCTTCTCAGACTCTACATTCCAGTAAGCTGCAGGAGCGGGGATCTGGGTCTCATCATCATCGATCGTGGTCTTCTCTGATGATGCCATGGACACCTCCTCTTTCTTCGGCAGAAGCTCTTGGTTATCCGGAAGCCCAAGGTCTGTAACTGTGAATTGGGCAGGTGGACACCCCATGGCATACCAGTTGCAAGTTTCAGAGAACAGCATTAAAGACTCCGCTGCTTCTGGGTGAGACAGCCTTGCTGCTTTGGAGGGGGGTGATGACTCAGGCAGTGAACACGCAGATGTGGTGGAGTGTGTAGAAGGCAACACCAAGGAAAAGGTAGTGCTGCATGCCATGTCATCTCCAACTTCTTCTTGCATCAAACCCCGGCGCCTGCTTGCACCAAGGAAGGGGTAGGAGACACAGATGTTACACTCCCTCTACCTGCCCCTGTAGCACCAGCTCCATCACCACCACCACCACCACCACCAGCAGCACGGCCATGTCCCTTTTTCGCGACTTTCTTCATGTTTGAAGGCCTGCAGTGACACTGGTCCAAGGAACAGATGAAGGTGTGGCATTCAGGTGGAACTAGAATTAGAGAAAAAATGCCTTGTAAAACTTAAATGCCCAGGCAGCAGTAGAGCCTTTGTATTAGACGGAATAACATCAAAATCACAAATACATGAAGTCGCCCCTGTTGACCCAAAATTAAATTTCGGAGAGCACTAGAGGCTTCAGATTAGATAGAAGAAAGAGATGCAGAGATAGGAATTGGCCCTTGTTTTACCCAAAAATAAATTGACAGAGTTCTAGTGGCTTTTGTTATATATAGAAAAAAAGGAAATGCACAGAAAGAAATTGAAAGAAAGTGGCCCAGAGGTGGACCCAAAAGTATGAGTGCCAGCGGTCAGTAGAGAGACAAAAGTGTCCGTCCACCCCTTTTTATGTATTTATTTATTTGATTATTATTCCGCATTTCTCAAAAGAGTCAGGGCGGCCTTCAACATGAGAGCCATTGCACTTTGTAATTACTGAAATGGCTCGATTGAATGAATGAATGGGAAAAAATGGTTTAAAAATTTGAAAGTGGAAGTATAGGATAGAGAAATAAATAACCCCCAAACCCCTCACAAATTAATATTGTTGTGCCCTTCCATGCATTTGTACACAAAATGAATGAAAGGAAAAAAGTTTTAAAAATGTAAAAGTGGAAGTATAGCAGAGAGCAACTGGACCCCTGCCTCCCCCTGTTTTTTTCTTCTTCACTTCAGCCCTTCTCTGCCTGGATGCATTACTCACCAAAGTTTTCTTGTCTCTTCAACTTGTACGAAGAGTCTTTGAGGTCTCTCTTTCTTTGTAGCAGAAACAAAGTGAAAGCTAATCTACCTCTCCCTCTCAGTATAAGTAACACAGACTTTCCCTCGCTAGCTGGTATCTCTTACAATGGGGCTGGAGAGCAAGGTGCTGCCTTTTATAGAGGCAGGTCAGGTGTCCTTGGGGACCAATCCAAACCATGCATACTTCTGGCCAATGTGTGGTCAGCAGGGCACATGGCCAATCCCAGCCTTTCATTTACCTTGATGTTTGGAGACCGCATGGCTTCAGGTAAGAAGAAGGCTGTCGATTGGTCTGCCGCTTTGCTGCTTCGACACGTTGCCCGAACCCGAAACCTCGGCATGGATTTTCAAAAAGATTCGGGTTTGGGTCTGGGATACCGAACATCATAAAATTCAGTACGGACCCGAATTGTGCGAGTTCGGTTTGCCCATCACTAGTTATGTATATTCCACTTTTGACTGACAGGGCCAAGGGAGCAGCATGGCCAATGCTATTTTGCAGCCATGAAAGACAGCCAAGTTATTAATTTGTAGGAGATGGAAAAACTTGGAGAAATCTACTACTTTTGTTTGCTGCATAGTTGGGGGGAAATGCATCAACTGGCAGACTAAGAAATCATAATCAAGTGATGTGATTATTAAAAAAAAGAAGTTGAATGAATATAGAACATAAAATAGCAGAGTTGGAAGGGATCTTGGAGGTCATCTAATCCAACTCCATGCTTGAGCAAGAGACTATACCAGTGATTTCGAACCAATGGCATGGGTACCATGGGTGGCACGCAAAGCCATATCTGCTGGCACACAAGCCATTGCCCTAGCTCAGCTCCGACATACATGTGCAAGTCAACCAGTTGATTTTTGGCTCACATGGAGGCTATGGGAGGGTGTTTTCGACTTACAGAGGACCTCCAAGGGGTGGGAGAGGGAATTTTTGCCCACTCCAGGCTCCAGGGAAGCCTCTATTGCCTGGGGAGGATGAAAAACAGATCTACCAGGCCCACCAGAAGTTGAGAAACGAGTCCACCAGGCCCATCAGAAGTCAGGAAATGGGCATTTCGGGGAGGCCATTTTCATCCTGCAAAGGCATTGAATTATTGGCACTTGCACATGCCCTGATTATGAATTATGGGAACTCGCACCTGCACTTTGGGCCCCCATGGGAAAAAAGGTTTGCCATCACTGGACTATACAATTTCAGACAAATGACTTAAAAACCTCCAGCAACCACAACTTCTAAAGACAAGCCATTTCACGGATTAATTGTTCTCACTTTTAGGAAACTTCTCTTTAGTTCTAGGTTCCTTGGTTAGTTTCCCTCCATTGTTTCTTTCCTTGCCTTCTAATGCTTTGGAAAATAGGTTGACCCCTTCTTCTCTATTAAACACTGTAATTTTCGAATGGATTCTTCCAGGAATGGGTTCTAACTTACCTCACTACCGGTTTGCTTTCTCCCACACCATGTGGCTGCTCATGTATTGACCATCGTGTGGCCACACCATGCAGATGCACACATGCGCAGTGCCAAAAACTCAACTTCCGTGCATGCAAAACCCAGCAAAAATTAGCAAAAACAAACCAAAAAAGAAATGGTGTACGGTAAGTGCCTCAGCTTCTGTGTATGCTCAGAAGCAAAAATCAGCAAAAAATAGCCCCCAAAAAAATAGCTGAAAAAAATATGGCAGCAGGCATGGACTGGCACTGACAGAACCAGATTTGTGATGTTGTCACTGGTTTACTACCAGTTCTATAGAACCGGTATGAACAATGAGGAACCCACCACTAGATTCTTCTCCTTCTATCATTTTTATTTCCCCCTTTGCTCCCTTTTAAAATGTCTAACCTTTGGCTCTTTTTTATTCTGCTTCATTGCATTATCAGGCAAGTATAACATTTGCTTACAGGTTGAAGATACAAAAGTGTAACATTGCTTCCTAAAAGTAGCAGAGCAGACTGGCAACCAACAGATATTTGGTATGCTTTCCTGAACTGAAATATAATAATTTATGATCAGTATAAATTATCTCGATAGGGTGGGCGGAATGCAGACGGTATTGATATTCCTAACTTGTTTGTTAATGTTTCATCAAGACTGGCTGTCATTTTTCTTCTTCAGTTTTCTGCATGAGTGAGTATGAGTGCAGCAAAATAAGAAAAAAGATGTTTTAGGCTGATGTGTTTGAACGTATACATCCCACCCCATCTTGTAGGATTTACCTGGAATAAAACTCACAAAGATTAAAATTAAGTAAGGCTTCTTTCTTACATTTGATTTTAGCTTATTTTTATCAATAAAACAATATAATATGCAAAAGTGTAACAATGAGTGGAATGAAGAATTGGAGGTTCTCTGTATTCTGTAAACAAAATGGAAGAGTGTCTTAACTTCTATATGAAGAGTATCAATTTATGGCTTATACAACAGAAAATAACATTTAACATTTATTGGACTCCAGTACATAAAAGGATTATGTAGGACAGCATTTTGTTAGAGATGTGAGAAGGACAATGTTTCCTTAAATATTTGTTTTCACAATGCCTTATAATTATTAAAAGTTTTAGGAAAAAGTGGTGGATTATATAAATGTGGCTGTGTGAGAGGACATACAGTAGAATTTCCAAAGGATACTGCTCTCTTAAAACATGTACACAGTACACAAAATTTAACAACTGGCCAATATAAATTGATTTTCTGTGTCTTTATTATGGTCAAAAGACTGTGATAATGGCCTAATTTACTCAAGGGATTGAAGGCTTGATTTCACTTGTTGCTTATGAGTGGATTGCATAAAGACTTGGGAGGTCAATTCATTTTCCCATGAATTGGGAGACTGTTGTGGAGGGTGCCACTGCCTCCAACCCCACTGCCACCCTCCTGCTGTTTCAGGAGCCCAGACAGGGACAGGCAAATGTGACTCGCACATTATAAAATACCCAGATCTGCTATCGATGTAGACTTTTAATGGATAAATGTAATAAAATATCGGACTCGTTTAAACAGAGAAGATTAAAAGAAATATGATAGTTTTATATATGTAATTATGATTAGGTTTTTAAATTAAAAAATTGTTTTATCTTGTCTTTATTATTTTTATAAATAACTCAAGGCAGTGAACTAATACTACTTTTTGGTCTTATTTTTCCCCACAATAACCCTGTGGGGTGAGTTGGGCTGAGAGAAAGCGAATGGGCCAAAATCATCTGGTCATTGTTACATGTGTAAGGTGAGATTAGAAATTACCATCTCCTGTTTACTCTAATGACTTTATAATTTGGTCATTTTTGGTTGTATTTTTTCACTAAATGTTTTAAGTTGTTATGTATTTTTTAAATTGTATATGAGCTTTTGTTTTCTTTTTCTGTTATTTTAAAAGCAATAAACATTTATTAAAAATGTAGGTCTTGTAATATAACTCAATATTAAAGGCAATTTTTTTTGTACATGTGATTGGAGAGAAAAATTTAAAAAAATTCTTTGCCAAAAAATGTAGGTCTTCCTTAATTGGAACCACAAATAAAAAAACAACAGGATGCAAAACCCAAAGCATCTATTTTAATCCAAAATAAAATGTGAGTCCAATTGTTCCAATTTCCATAGGAAAAATATGCAATGTTTGCTTGAAAATGTTGTTGTCGGTCAAACAAATGGAGATAAAATAGGCCGGTTGTTAAAGAACTATGAGAATGCTCAATCACAAAGGAGGAGGAAAAAAAGAAGAGTAACAGAAATGAAACATTATATCCTTCAAATGATTTATATTTATTTTAAGGAAACTTTTATTTTCCTCCCTTCTACAGCAACCCCTTTAATGTTAACCCCTAACCACATGAAAGCTATCTGATGTGTGTGACTCCTGCTGATCATTAAATGATCCAGCCTTTTTGGCAATGTAGAAAAAGCTGAAACTGTTACCGAGTTCCATGGAAGTTAAATCATGGTGTCATTTTCTTGGAGACGCTAGCAGAATATTTTCACTCACCTTCCCATGCCTGAAATTTTCTGCTAATTCTAGGAAGCAGTTGAAAAAAATACAGCAGCTATAGCAACCATTCTAAATATACTATCAGCCAAGGCTCTGCCCTACCTTGGAAAGGTTTCAAACAAGGTGCTTCAAAGAGTATGTGGTTGCAAATAAAGAACTTGTTTGTAACTTTTTAAACCAGCCATATCTTTTCTTGGGAAAACATGGCAGCTACAAAAGCAGGAATATTTGATGTAGAGAGATGTTACATTCATATTAAGATGGGGTGGGTTCCTCCTGGATCGGATCAGATTGCTCGAACGTTTAGTGATCCATTGATGGTGTCATGGATCCAGTTCAGTCGGTGCCAGTCCGAGGGCACCATCATCTTTTTTTTCAGAATTTTTGTTGATTTTTTTCACTGTTTTGAAGGCTTTTTCTGTTCTGCTGCTTGTAAAAGGATCCTCCCTTCCACTCTTGAGTTTTAACTGACCTTTATTCCTATGTCCAAAGCACAGCTGATCAGCTCTTCACCTGTGTTTCAGGCCCATTCTAGCTACTGAGCATGTGCAGAAGCCAAATTGCAACGAGGGGATGCACACGTGTACATGAGCAGTGCTGGTGTGCACACAAAATGTCATGAATAGAAGGAAAAGGAGAAGAAAGAATGGAAAGCTGGCTACACAATATCATTGGAGACAATAATAATGATTATGACGATGATGACGATGATGTTGATAATAACAACAACAATAATAATAATGATGATGATAACGATAATAACAATAATAACAATAATAAAAATAATAACAATGATAACAATGATAATAATAAACAACTCAGTCACTCACAAGAAGAATACCACTATGCAGACAGAACCTCTAAAAAGAAAGCTTGGATGACAAGGAGCAATACTAAAATAAAGATAAATATGTATCTCTCATTCCATCCCACACTATTTGTCCAAAGATTTAATAAGAATAATTATGGTTTGAGGGTTTGAAAGATCGGCAGGGTTCTTTTGCTCACTCTATTGGTTCTGCTGTTGCAGTGAATAAATAAATAGACAAGCAAACTTTCTATCCAAGTAAAATTTTGGACTCTCACAATAGTGTAGTTTATGCCTGTTGCTCACTGTTTTACAATCCAATAGCAGAGTCAAGCATGGTCATGTGATTTTTTAATTTTTTTAAACTGGCTACTCAAAAATAGGTAAGTATGGAAGAACTTTGATAGCTGGAGGAAATCGGCTTTGGGGGAAAATAGATTTATTTATTTATTATTTATTATTTATTTATTGGACTTATCGTCTCTGAGGATGCAGAATGTTTCTTTTAGGTAATATAGCGTGCATATTAAGAAAGCATAATAATAAGGAACACATAATAAAAGTGTATATATAGAAGAGTAGAAAGATATACAGTATTTTTCAGAGTATAAGACGGACCAGAGAATAAGACGTACCTTAATTTTGGGGGAGGAAAATAGGGAAAAGAATCTGCTTACCAGGTATTCATCTGGCTAGCATCCTTAGACTGGTCAGCTTCAGCACATTATTTTATCCCCTGGTTAAGGGCTTAAAAAAACTTTAATCTGAAAGAGTGACAATGAAAGAGCTTGCAAGCCAGTAAGAGCTAAGAACATTATTGGCACCTGGAAAGAAACAGTCAGCAATGGAAAAAACCCTGCAAAGACTTAGGGCTTGGAAAATATTATTCACAGAGAGAAACAAAGCCTGCAAGGTGAGAGCTGGGAAAATAGTTAGCAACTAGTTAGGGCTGAAAAAAGCTATACAGTATTCAGAGTATAAGACGCACAAATTATCAGCCTCTTTTAGGGAGGAAAAAGGTGTGTCTTTTGCACAAAAAATATGATAGATGATGGATAGATGGATAGATGGATAGATGGATAGATGGATAGATGGATAGATGGATAGATGGATAGATGGATAGATGGATAGATGGATAGATGGATAGATGGATAGATGGATAGATGGATAGATGGATAGATGGATAGATGGATAGATGGATAGATGGATAGATGATGGATAGATGATGGATAGATGATGGATAGATGGATAGATGGATAGATGGATAGATGGATAGATGGATAGATGGATAGATGGATAGATGGATAGATGGATAGATGGATAGATGGATAGATGGATAGATGGATAGATGGATAGATGGATAGATGGATAGATGGATAGATGGATAGATGGATAGATGGATAGATGGATAGATGGATAGATGGATAGATGGATAGATGGATAGATGGATAGATGGATAGATGGATAGATGGATAGATGGATAGATGGATAGATGGATAGATGGATAGATGGATAGATGGATAGATGGATAGATAATATTTAAATGAATGTTGAACTGATCTTCAACTGTAACAAATAACAATATATGTTTGTATGTTTATGTTATGTTTTAATGTAATTTTAAAAAAAGGAAAAAAAAGAAAGTGAGTTCTTAACTGTGAAACATCTTATAGAAGACAAACTTGCTGTTGACATTTTTTGCATTTAGGTTTTGACCCTGATAGGAGTCAGAGTCAGATTCTTCTCCAAGCTCTATTTTAACTTTACTAGAATTATGGAAATTCTTCTATTTTTTACCTTTGTGCTTCTTCACTCTGTAACCGTTCATTTCAGACAGAAATGTTCAAAAAAAAGCATCACTGTTGTCCTGGTTTGTCAGGACTGCTGCTAAAGAAGTTTTGCTTTGCTAAAAGACTTTTAATTATCATCTGTAGAATTAGCTTCAGTTGAAGTGGAGTGTTGATTTGCTTAATATATATATTTTTAAATGCTCATGTTTTCCATATTCTTCTCCAGATACACGTAGATCAGACTTCCTGCCTGCAGCATTTTACAGCAGTCTGGCAAGACCACCCCAACACACAAAAGTTTTTAATGGTCTGGGCGAGTTCACTCTCACTGTGTGAGATTAATTTTCATCTCTAGAATGATTTACTATTTATTGGGGTTGGCCCCAAGCCTAGGTCTAATCAGGTAAACCATAGCAATTTATTCTTCAGATATGTTGTTGGTTCCTCTTGGAAAATCTCTGTTCCAAATTCTGTATTTCAGAACTTAATTTTGCAGTGCCAAGTTGAATAAGGAAAAATAAAAGTTCTCTAAGTTTCAGGTGCTAGCAATCCACCAGATATATAGGCCAGGCCTTGGTGAGATCATCTAGACAGGAAGTATGATCACATGGACTAATTGCATTTTACTATATGGTTATATTAATAGAACCTTCCAACTCTGAAAGTGCATTTCTCCCCCATTGCCTTTACGGCCCAAGAAACTTCACATCTTGCACTGCAAAACATGAATTGCACGTTTATGGAAATAGAGCATAATGGCTGAGATTCCCATCGTTTTTCTGCTCTGCATCACCACAGTGATACTTCAAAAATCTCTCAGACCTTTTCTAATGTAAATGATGTCATCAGCAGAGATCTCAAAAGGCGTATGATAACAATAAATCAGAAATCCTTCCACAGCACCACGCAGCAGAAATAATAATGTGAGTACAAAACATGCATTAGAATATTTTCTTGTCTTTATTCTCACACAAGCACACTGGATGGGCAGTGTGTAAAACGACTTTACATATTTCATAAATTCTTTCTTGGGATCAATTATGGCAAATGTAGGGATTGGGGAGGGAGGGGATGTCCATCAATATAAGTCCCTAAAACATTCCTGATAAGCATCTGATCCATTATCCCTAAGAGAAGAGAAAAAGATTTTTCATATAACACATTATTCGCCTTTACACAAATTTACTACTTATTTTAAATTAGTTTAATTCAATTTAATTGATTTATATGCCGCCCAATCCCATGAGACTCAGGGCGGCTTACAACAATAAAATAATACAATACAATATTATGATCAAAGTCAAATATTAAATAGTAAAAACAATAAGCCCCCCATTAAACTAACAATAAAAACCCCTAGCTAAACTAAACAGTCATACACACACACATACCAAGCAAATCACAGTTTGGGGGTGAATAGGTGTTAATACTGATGGCCCCCAGGCCTGTCGGCAAAGCCAGGTCTTCACAGCCTTTTGGAAGGCCAGTAGGGTAGGAGCAGTCTGGACATTGGGGTGGGGTACTTGGTTCCAAAGGGCCAGGGCCACCACACAGAAGGCCCTCCCCCATGGGCCCACCAACTTGCATTGTTTAATCGACAGAACCTGGAGAAGGCCAACCTGTGTGATCTAATTGGGCTCTGGGAGATATGCGGCAGGAGACGGTCCTGAACATAGTCTGAAAATTCAGAAAATTCCTAATTTTCCTTTGCTGGTATGTCACATACACACACACAGACATACACACCAACATAGGGGAAAAAAAGAAGCAACCAAGAATAATAAATGAAATGAAATAGAATTATTTAATTAATTAATAATTAAATAATTACACAATGGTAATATTTTTTTTTCAATATCCAAGGCAGTCCCAAATCATACAAGTTCTGGAAATTTTGGAGAATGCTTTTACGTGGACTTTCAGCCTCCAAAAAGTCTAGGGAAGCACAGCCCATTCTCACACATTTTTGGATGTTCAAGATGTTGCGCAAGAGCAGTAACCTCTTCTGAAACTTCCAGAAACTCCGGAGGCCTGGGATATCACCTATGACCACACCTGTCATAGATTTATCCTCACTGCCTCAGACATACCATAGAAAAACTGTTCTGCTTTAAGTGTTGGCTTGATGACTGGTCTATTTCCCCCCCTGTACATAGAATGGTACAGAGAGGGTCTATCATACACTTTGTCTTTGGCAAAAGAGTATTCAGGAGGCTTAGATTTACTTAACATTCCAATGTCTCCAAATGATTGTCACCACTTGCTTTTGACAATGTAAACTTTATTTACATTCTACAGCAAGGGGGTCAAACTTGATTTCATTGAGGGACGCATCAAGGTTGTGTTTGACCTCAGGGGGAGACAGCTCAATATCACTTATTTTGGAGAAGGACCATCTAGTGGTCTGAGTGCTCCACCAGCAAAAATGGAGCTGGGGAGCCTGAGTTCCATTTTCACTGAGAGAGGGCTGCAGCAGACCATAACAGCCAAAAATGGAGTTCCGTTTTCACTGGCAGAGACACTGCGGCCTTTGCTTTTTTCCCGGGCGGCCCCGCAGCCAAATCTAAGCACCCCACGGGCTAGATATGGCTTCTAGGCCTTGAGTTAGACACCCCTGTTCTAGATGAATAGACTTCCCTTGCTAGGAAATGTACTTGACCTTTGAGCTGAACTATGAAGGTGAAGTTCATAGAGTGGAAAACGCACAGTATAGATTAGCAATGGAACACTGGATATCAGTTTGTCATAAAGAGGTTTCCCTACAATGGTTTGCATGCAATCTTCCTCAAGTACAGTAAACTGTAAAAATAAAAGGTAAATTTAAAAAAACTGTGCAAAACACTTCTTTTTTTTTTACTCTTTGTAGTTATAGAGTATAAGCAGCAACTTTGTTCTGTGTGACAGATTTGAGATATTCTGAAAAACTGTCATTCCTTCCTTCAACCAGCTATTTCATCCTGAGTATTTATACTGCGGTTAAAGTCAAAATATATAAATATAGTCATGCAAGAATTGTATGAGTGTAGCAAAAGATCATAGAGAATAAAAGAAAATGTATACTTTGATCTGCAAAATTATTGTTTTTCCAATGCCCATCAATCTTTTTGAATGCTCGCCAATACCATTTGCGGGTTGGAAAATCTCTGGAATGCAACCAGGGGGTAGCAAAGAACTTTTTCAGCATCTCTTTGCAGTCTTCTAATGGTTAACTAGAGTTTTATAGCTTACCTTATTGGCATTCTTGAAAGCCATAAAGACTTGGTTTTTGTGACAGGCCTGGGGCCATTGACCTCAAGAAGATGACTAGTGAGGTCGGCCCATGAATCTATGGATGGCTCCAATTATTTTAAATGGAAATGTTTTATACTGATTTGTGTTCTTTTTTGTTGTGAGCCGCCCTGAATTGCTAGGGAGTTGGGCGGCAGAGAAATAAACAAACAAACAAACAAATGTGATAATCTCTATTTATACCTTCAGCATACTGCTGGTAATCTTTCAACAACATGGTTGGACAGGTCTCCTCAGAGGTGAACAGGAAATAGGCTGCATAATAACTAACAGATATTATTGGGGGTGGGACACAAAGTAAATATTATCTACTTATCCTACTGATTCACAAACAATCTTTCATACTTATTTACATTTATCAAATACACAACATAATATTCAGAAACACCTTATCAGTCATCAGTTATTGCTATTTATTAAAGAAGCCTCTTTGGAGCATAATCTTTAAAGCAATGATGGCGAACGTATGGCACGCATGCTACAGATAGTATGTGGAGCCTTATTTATTTGTTTCTTTATTTATTTACTTACTTACTTACTTACCTACCTACTTACCTACCTACCTATATACCTGTTGTGTATACTCCCATTCAGTCTGAGGATTATTCAGATTCCAAAGTGGAGAGTGATTTTGAATTAACAGGTGGGCCTGATTTACAGATAGAAAGGAATGTTAGTGAAAAGGAGGAGGAGAAGGGGGAGGCAATTGACGTAGAGATGCATTCAGGATCGAGTGAGGAGGACTGGGGGTGGGTTAACCCTTACTTCAGACTTTCTGAGAGGATGTTAGAACAAGTTTCAGGGAAGAGATATTAGGAGGTGAGGAACTAATTAATCAGTTACCTCACATCCGGGTGTGAACGGAAGAAGAAGCTGATTCCGTTCAATCTTGTCATCCCAAAATGGACGTATCCACGGCACACTACGGAGTGTAAACTAACAAATGTGTGATTTATTACCTGCTTTTATGACTCTTGGCTAGCACTGATTAGCCCATAAATTTTAGAATGACTTGTGGAATGTTTTTATGTTACTACCAAGATAATTTACTTAACTACTAAAGATAGAGATGAGAAAAAAAAGCATTGCATGCAAAGCTGATTTTTAAATGGGAGAAAAAGCAGAAATAAAAAAGATGTTGTGTTTTTTACAAGATATGCATTGAGCAATCATTTATTCCAATTATTATCTGAATCAGCCTAAAACCAGAACCCTACCTACCTACCTACCTACC
Organism: Erythrolamprus reginae; assembly: GCF_031021105.1. Lineage (NCBI taxonomy): Eukaryota > Metazoa > Chordata > Lepidosauria > Squamata > Dipsadidae > Erythrolamprus > Erythrolamprus reginae. The sequence continues at coordinate 174,156,399 of NC_091950.1, read as the reverse complement.
TACCTATCTATTGGATTTATATGACACTCCTCTCCAAGGACATATCTGAGGGCATGCAAGGCATTGCTCTATGTCAGCTCCTCTCAGGGCAGTGGCAATATGATCTGGAATAAAGGGGTATAGTTGTTTCTCCCTTGTCTCGTCATTTCCTACTGAGGTTAGACTTTAAGGCACCATTCCCCCACCATAGGGAAGAGGAAACAATTAAATGGTTCTGCCCCAGATGCCTAATGGACCCTGAAGGGTTCCAGAAGGAGTTTAAGGAGATACCTGACTCCCTTCTCCAAAACCCAGCTGAGTTCCTAGTAGCTGCCTGGAATAGGGTGGCAACTGGGGCACTGGACGGATTGCGCTTTTGTGACCTCTCTGTGGTGGTTGATGCAGGAGAACTCCCTGGTTTACCAAGGAGCTCCAGGAGATGAAGCACCAGAAGAGACGTCTACAGAGATGTTGGAGGATCAATAACTCCCAATTTGAATGAACAGTTTCTGGGAGCCTTTATTAGGACTTATGTTACTGGCAGCAAAATGCTTCCATTTTTCTGCACTTATTGCATCTGCTGATTTGCGCCTAGCTGCTCTTTTTAGGGTGACTTGTTCCTTCTTCAATGTAGAGGGAATGGAGGAACCCTTGCAGAATAGAGCTAAGGAATTTGTGCAGTTTTGTCTGATAAAGTCACTGAGATTCGGATGGACCTGGACTCTGATTGGACAATTTTGATTGAGATGACAGGTGGGTCTTAGTCCCATTGTGTGGGAAGAATTTGAATCTGTAACTCCTGAGGAAGTGGATATGTGATAAGCCTACCGTCCCTGTCCCTTATATGTGATAATTACTCATTTATTTTCATTTGCATGCTTTCCAAGTGGCAGATTGGCAGTAGTTAATATAATAACTACTAATGTAATGACTATATTATAGTTAGAGAGCAAGTTTGATGTCGTGGCTAAGGAACCAGGCTAGAGTTCTAGTCCTCCATAGGCAAATGCCAGCTGAGTGATTTTGGGCCATCATTGTCTTAATTAAATATTTTTTAATTAAATTTTTATCACAACAAACAAACAAAAAAATCTTAAAGAAAAAGTGCCTAACACCAATAACCCCTCCACCATTTAGGGGGTTAAATTATTTACAGTAAATTTTAATTTCTTCCTTGACTCCGGTTTACATTTCTTTACATACAAAAAGTGATTGGAGTTTATTTTTTACATTGTCGTCATATATTCTACTTAAGATATAATCTTTCACCTTATTCCATCGTGCCATCAGCTTCTCCAATTTATTTTCATCAAAGTTATTTAATCTTATTTCCATAATTTCGAAGTGGATGTGGTCCACCATGTACCAGTACCAATTCTGGATTGTCCATTTATTGCTGTCCTTCCACCCTAATACCACTTGGGCCATCATTGTCTTAAATATCAAATACTATGACAATCCTCTTCTTAATTCATTAATTTTAACTATGTTAACTCAATGAATACATTTTCTATATTCCACTCATCTATTTTTATTTCTAACTTTTATATTTATTCTCTAATCATCAATAAAATAACTCCCATATAATATATATTTTGTTTGTTCTTTCTCTTTAATTTCCAGGGTTAACCTATTCATTTCTGCACATTCTAATATTTTCCTATTCACATTCTCCTCTGTAGGGATTTCTTCATTTTTCCAACTTTGTTCAAATACAATTCTAGCTGAAGTTATTACATGGATAACCAAATATACATTTTCTTTGCTGTAAGTTTCTGGTAAAATTCCCAACAGGAATATTTTAGATTTCAAGTCAATATGTTATTTTATCATCTTTTCCAACCACGTATTATTTTGTCCAATGTTTCTTAGCGTCTATGCATGTCCACCACATATAATAATATGAGCCAAGTGTCTGATGACATTTCTAACATTTAGCTGATTATAAATAAGCTAAATCAGCCTATTGTTCTTTAATAATGATAAAAATAGAGATTTGTGTCTATATACACATATGTATGAATAATTTTGCACAACTATTTAGCTACCCACCTAAGAGCAAATACTATTGTCTATAACTCAAGTCCCACAGAAAAGAAAACACTTGACATCTAAAATGAAGATAGCACTGCATGTTTTTAACTTTTATGCTATGTATGCTATGTATAAAAAAAACTATTATGTGATGCATTTATGAAAACAATGACCTGCTACAGAGAAAACACATTTTTATTTCATTATGCAACAAAAACATTTTGAACTCCAAAATAAAGGTGGGTTGAAAACCTCAATAAATCACGTGCCACTGGGTATGATGCATATTTCGATCAACAGGGAACCAAAGCAGAGGGATGAAAGAGCCACATGTGGCTCCAGAGCTGTGGGTTGCAGACCCCTGGTCTATAATATATGTGCTTATGTTTGTGTGTGTGTGATGGAAGGTGGGAGTATTTCCACCTCCCATCAGCCAATGTCCTTCTGAACACGTTTGGCAGCTACCAGATGATATGGTCTGCATAGCCTCGATTTTTACGAAGCCTCTGTGATGTGTTAAAAAGTAAACCAGATCAAATCGTGTACTGGAAAGCATAACTCAGTCACAGAAAAATGTATGATTAAGGGTGACATGGGCAAGGCAATCTTTGCCAGAACTCAGGATAAATATTTGTATCTGGGTGAAGTGAAAGCTTTAGATCGCTGATGTCAAGCAGCCGGAATTTTCATTGTTTATAAACTTTTGTTGTTACAGTTGGATTTTGGCAGAAAAATTAGCAGAGAGGAAAAGACGTAAAGAGAGAGAGAGAGAAAGAAAAAGAGGGAGGGAGGGAGGGAGGGAAAGAGAGAGGGGGTGCAGGGATAAAGATAAAGACTTGATTGCTCAGAAAGAAAGTTTGATATAAATGTTTGAGTCAGTAGGAAGTATTCCAAAGTTAAACCTCACATCCCTGGACATTTAGAAGTCAATTGCTAATATATCGACTCATTCAGAATCAAGTATTAAACCAGATGCAACATCATACCTGATATTAGCCAAGATGCCAAGTTCCAATAATGAATTAATTATGACTAGGAAGGAAGGATAATTTATTTTATTTATTATTTATTTATTTATTAAATCTCACTACAAGATTATTCTAATAATCTAATCTGCTATCCTAGATGGATATGCTATTCAAGCCTATTCAAATACATTTAATTTATAGAATTTAACATAAATATTTCTTTATGAAACTAGCCAGTGTGTATAGGATTGATATCTCTCATGGAGCCCCAGGACTATGAAGCTTAATCAACAGTGTGAAAATCAAACTATTTAAAATCTGTCAGGAATCTATTTTAGCAAGTAGCCAGAAAGTAAATCTACAACTACTTCTTTTTCTACTTCTTCATCACCAAATTATAGCTTGGTATCCACTCTGTATAACCATGAAAATAACCACTCTGTATAACCATGAAAACAACTATTACTTTCAGGGACAAAAGACCAAATACACACCTGGTGCATCAAAATGGTTTATTGCTAAAAGCCTCTGCAGAGGAATCTTCTCAGGTAATGGTCAGCACCTGCTAAGAGTTAGATACAAGTCTATGTCTATGGAGATTCTCAACCAGGTCATGGTTGTCCCAAAGGTGCTCTTTCAAGCAGCAACTGGACTTTTTTTTTCTTTGAAGACATTTTGCTTTTCATCCAAGAAGCTTATGGGTCAATGGCACACAAGAGGGGTTGGACTTAGTTCACTTGAGACTACATAGGGATTCTAGGCTGATCCCTCGTTTCACTCTGCCTCCAGGATCTGTCAACCCTTCTCCTACAATAACCTTCTCCCCAGAAAATTGATACAAGGTATTAGATTAAAAATTCAGGCAAAATATGAATTATTCTGCTAGATTCAAAGCTAAGAAGATCCAGATGCCATTTTTCCTACACTCTACTTTTTCATATTTTTCATAAGGAGCTAATTTGGTTTAGTAGTTAAGGCACCAGGCTAGAAGCAGGACAGTGTGAGGTCGAGTCCTGCCTTAGCCATGAACCTTGGACCAGTCACTCTCTCTCAGCCAAACCTGCCTCACAGGATTGTTGTTGTGGGAAAAATAGGAGGACATGTTCACTGCCCTGAATTATTTGTAAAAAATAATAAAAATGGGTTATAAATAGGAAAATAGAATGCAGGAAATAGGATAAATAGGAAATAAGATAAAAAGAACAGGATACAGATAGTGTAGGAAAGTTTTCTCCTATTATGCTTTTCAAGAAAAAAAGCAAAGTTATTTTATATTCTAAGAAAAATACTTTGTATTTCAGTGAAGAAAAAAAAGAGAGATGTTTACTGGACTGGAGCTTGTAGGTAATTGTGTTCAAGGAACTTAAAAAGAAAAGGCCAATTAGATTCATTATATCTTTTCCTCCATATGCAATAAAATTTCAGCCATAGATGTATTTGAGTACATTTTATTTTCAATACCATACTCCCTAGATTAGTTTATTAGTGCATCTAAAGCAGTGGTGGGCTACTGCCCGGACCGAGGGCGGGGAGGACACACAGTGGGGTAGCAAAAATGGAGCTCTACTCCAGAACACCCAATTTGCACTGAAAGATGTTGAAGAAAACACAGGGCATCCTGCATAAGCCATGTCCACAGTGTGGTAGTAAAGTTTTTGGTAGCCCTTTACTGATCTCAAGGGCTTGGTGATGGAAATTTAATCGCTAGCTATTTCTTTTTCCATGTTGAAAAGAGAGCTAGATTCCAGCAAGAAGTAGTTTTGTTTTTTGTAGGTTTTAAAAAAAGAAGTTCACAGCATTTTGCCATAAGCTGTAATGTACACATAATTCAAGGAAGCATACTCTTCCCGTTATAGTTGGGGGTTGATCCAAAGGCTAGTGAGAATGGGAATGTTACCTCCTGCATGATCCAGTAGCAAAAGAACATATTTCAAAATGAGATGGGACAGGTTTTACTTCAAGACAAATACCTTCGCCTTGGCAAAGGGGCAGTTGGCATATGTGTTAGTTAATGATAATGAAGGGAAGATGGGTAAATAAGGTAGCAGCCGAGCTCTACCGCTCTTGCTACCTCAGGCAGAGAATATATAGAAGGTTTTTGAGAAGAATTCTTTGGTTATTAATCTGCTAGAAAGTTGCATTGTATAAAACCTAGGATTGTCAGAAGAAGGAACCTAAGTCATGGGTAAGAATGTAGCTGGCTAAAAGACAGATTGAGATTGAGAGATAAATTGAGAGAGAGAGAGAGAGAATGAGAGGGAGGGGGAGAGGTACAAGGAGGGAGAGAAGAAGAGAGTGTAGGAGAGAGAAAGAATAACTCTAATGTAATATAGGCATCTTCAGTGGGACATGTCAAGATAATGCCTAGCTTAGCTAGCCTCTCATTTTTGGTGCTTGGATGACAATTAAATGCAGTACCTGAACGTATATAAGTAACAAGGATGGTGTAAGACTCAAATTCTGGGACTCACAGCAAAACTCGTTCCTTCCTTTCATCCTTCACATGGACCAAACACATACTTGATGGATATGTATGTGCTGTACAAACAAGGTGCAAATAAATAAGTGAAAGTTATGACCTAAAATGAAGTGAGTGAAAGAAGAAAAGCAACATTTTGAGAATCTATGAGTGGAAGCCCCCTGAGAACCTTCTGCAAACAGGATTCCTGTTCCCAGAGAAACTCAGAGGTGGAGAATTTTATATATGAAGTCTTTCCCTCTGTTGCTCTCCATGTTAACATGTTGTTTAACAAGGAAAAATAACAAATTACTCAAACATGAAACAATAAGCTTGGGGTGGCATAGCAACAGTGTTATTCCAAAATGGCTCCCATTTGAGAATAGGTTTTCAGGGGTTTTTTAATGGGATAAAATTGATATTTCAATCTTCAATCATAGGATGTCCTTAAATGCCCCCCCCCCCCCGAAAAAAAAAAGAATGAAAAGAAAGCTGGCTGAGGGCCTTAGAGGAGAGGAGATGTTGTACTTACCTGATGTGTCCTTTCTCATAGGGTGCAGCTAGCCTCCAAGGATGGGAAAACACTGCTTTTAGCCAATCAGGACAGAGTCTGGAAAATGTCTAGATAGCGCCCCCTGCATTACGACCTGCCCTCTTCAAGACGGGGGTTTAAGATCAGACTCTACATACATTCCTTTACGAGAATTCTTATACAAGTATACAAAGAACAACAACCTTTATTAGTCTATGTATTTCAATATATGCAGTACTTAGTCACTATGCACTTAGTTAATCCACAACATACTTAGGGATATGTCTTAATTAGTCATTATGTACCAGTCCTTGTCCGTGAAGGGAGGGACTTGGATGCTAGCGCCACCTTATGAGAAAGGGCATTTCAGATAAGCATAACACCCCTTCTACATAGTAGGTGGAGCTAGCCTCCAAGGATGGGACATACCAAAGTAATCAGTCCCTTGGGTAGGCTACCTAAAGTTGGCTGGCACTCCCACCATCCTGTACTACCTGTTGTAACACCCTTTGTCCAAATGCTGTCTCCTCTGAGACAAAAACATCCAGTTTGTAATGGCAGATAAATGGTGTCAGGGATGACCCAAGAGACCTCCTCAATGGACAACCTGGTATTCCAAGCTGCTATGACAGCAGTGCTATGCATCCAATGGGCAGTTATTCTGCTGGATTGAGTTAATGATAGTTGATCATAGGTTCTGGAAATAACCGCTGGATCCAATGCCCCACCATGGAGGAGGATACCTTTTGCTCCATGGAGGCCAGCTGGAATTAGACAAACAGCACCTCAGTTCTATGGAAGATCCATTGTCCAGGGTGCATCTCACACCTAGAAGGTGCCACTGCTGTTCAATATTATTAGTTGAAGAAGGATAAAAAGTGGGTAAAATTATCTTTTGTGTCTTAAGGAAAAGAGTTAACCTTTGGCAGAAAAGTAGGGTCTAGCTTCAGTACCACCTTATCATGCTGAAAGACACAACAATTGGGTGTCACTGAGAGAGCAGCCAATTCAGAAATTCTACATGCAGATGTGATAGCTACGAGGAACACAATCTTATACATCATGAAGACCAATTATAAGGGTTTGAAGGATCCATTTGTGAGTGCATCTAACACTTTGGGCAACTCCCAAGTCAGATAACTATGTATGAAGGGCGGGGGCATATGAATTAATGGGTGTGCCAAAAGGGAGTCCAAGGACTTGCAGAACAGCACTGTTGATGGTGGCGGAGTGTGCTGCGGGAAAGACCTTTGGTCAGACCCTGGCATAGGAACTGGAGGATGTCCACTATTGACAGATTTAGGGAAAAACTTCCCTTTTGAAAACACCAGTTACAGAAAACCTTCCAGGTTGCCAAATATATGCATTTCATAGATGGTCTTCTGGAAGCCAGCATGATTTGTATAATATCCTCTGGAATCTGATGGCCCTTAAGTTAAGCCATTCAAGTGCCAGGTGATCAGTAGCAACCATTGTGGATCTGAATGCTTTACTGACCCCTGAGCAAGCAATCACTCTGTCACATGATTCTCCAATGGAGTGAAACTGAGAGGGATACTAGGTCTGCATACCAGGCTCTCCTGAGCCAGTGGGGAGCCAACAGGATTCCCTCAGGTCTCTCTTCCAGGGTCCTCCTGATCACCTTGGGAATCAATGGTAGAGGAGGAAACACATACAATAGCCCTTGCAGCCAAGTGCAACAAATAGCGTCTGTCCCTGTGCCTCTTCAGTTTTGTAACTGGTCAGGAACCTGGGCAGCTTGGGATTCCCTGGGGTGGTGAAGAGGTTGATGATGGGCAGACAAAACCAGCTAACTAGTTGTTGGAAAATATCTGGGTGAAGACTCCATTCCACTGATGGGTTGATGGCTGAGCCAGTCTGCCTTTGTGTTGTTCCCCATGTTTTCTGCTATTATGGACAGTAGGTGCTGCTCCACCCAGATCCCCAACCTCATGGCCTCTGCCATCAATGATTTGGATATGGTCCCTCCCCCTGTCAGTTTATGTGAGTCTTGGTGGTCACATTGTCTGTTAGTACCAGTTCAACAGGAGAGCCATGAAATGTTGCAGTGCCAGAAACACAGCATGAAGCTTCAGTAAGTTTATGCTGAGCCCTGTTTCTGCCTGTGACAAGGTTCCTTGAGCAATCTCTGAACCTGCCTGGGCTCCCCAACCCAGGGTGCTGGCATAAATGGTCACCCTGATACTGTGGAGTTCCAGGAAGAAGGTGCCCTTTTGGATAGCAGCTGATGTCTACCACTGGAGTGACTTCTGAACCGAGACTGGAAGCTTGACATTTGCTGGAGATATGCTGCCTCCTGATTGCTGAAAGGGGAGAAGAAACAGTTGAAGTTCCCTGGAGTGCAGGTGAGCCCACAGAGTGATGTGGATAGCTGAAATAATCTTGCCTAGGAGAGAGGATAATGTGTTAAGTGAAACCAAATTCTGGCTCCGAACCTGCTGGACTAATCTTACCAAGCCCTCCTTTCTTTCATGGAACAGGTACACTTTGCACTGAAGAGAATCCATAATGACCCTCCAAATGGTTCAGTCTAGTGGCTGGGACCAGTTGGCTTTTGCCTGAATTGACCAGGAACCCATGTTGCTCAAGAGTGCTAAGGTCTACCTGAACATGCTGTTCTGCTTGTGGAATAGAGGAAGATTGAATGAGTATGTTGTCCAGGTAACATTGGACATGTACTGTTATGGTTCTCAGATAGGCCGCCAGGGCAGCCATGATTTTAGTGAATACTTCTGGTACTGAAACAGACCAAAGGGAAGGGCTCTATATTTGTAGTGGCTCCCTGCATAGCAAAATCACAAGTATCCCACGGTGAGATGCCCAAATGTGAATATGGAGGTAGGCCTCCGAGAGATCAATGGATGTAAGGAGATCTCCCTTTCTAATACTTGCCAAAATTGATTGAAGGGTGTGCATCTTAAATTTTTTGTGTACTATGTTTTTGTTGAGGCATTTAAAGATCTACAATAGTCTCAAGTCACCCAAGGGTTTTGGTACTATGATGGAGTAGAACCCCAGTCCCTGTTGGTCTTCAGGCACCTGTTGGATGACTCTAATTTCCAGCAGGTGCTTGATGGCTTCATTCATCAGAGCCCTTTTTTGTCACTTACAGAGTAGAAAAAAACTCGGGCGGTGGTGGAGCTAAATTCAAGTCTAAGCTCAGATGACAGAGTTTCCAAAACCCAAGTGTCTCCTCCCATCTCATCCCATCACTTGGCAAATAGTGCTAGGCAGTCCCCTGTGGGAGGTACCTCCAGTAATTTACTTATTCCGGTGGAAGGGACAACCACCAGCTCTTTGAAAGAGCCATTTAGGTTGACTGCCCCTGAAGATTCTGTCATAGGTGCCTCTCTGGTGGCCACCCATCTGCCCTTGGGACTGGCCTTGGGGCTGCCCCTGTAATTTCTCATATGGTTGGTCTAGACCTCTAGGGGCCTTCCTTGAAAAAGAGGCAGTTAAGTAACTGGATTTCTGTCTGCCTGGGGGAAGGATTTTACTTTTGTCTCTTGTTTTCACCACTATGGAGATCAGGATCTCCCCAACGAGACTGACTGATGACAGGAGTAGATGCAACTATGCAGAAGGTGATTCTGCAGGCCACACCACATTGCCTCACTGCAAAATGAGTGGCCTGAAGAGTTGTGTCAGATGTTAATTGTGCAGCTTATTCAGATCCCAGTGTGCTCTGGTGTCCGATGTCGGAAAGTGGTCTTGTAGAATGGAGCTCCTTGAGTGATGTGTGGCAGAAGAATGACACTGTGGATGATGCCTTGATTGCCCATGTCACTGCCTGGTGTGCCTGCTGGAGTGTTGTCTCGGTTCAGTGGTCTTCTGGTCAAAGTAGCTCCTCAGCATCACCTGGCATTTGTGCATTGGCATACAGGACTATGACTGGACTGTCCACACCTGGTATCGACATTTGTTGGGCCAGGTTGCTGTCAACATTAAAGAACATCTTGTTCTGCTGGAGACTGCCACAACTTCACAATATTGGCCACAAATAGAGAAGCAACTTGGATTACTTCCACCTGTAAGGCGGTGGAGTAAAACAAAGGTTCCATGGTGGCACTGCTCACTTGGGCTTCCCCCCTCCTGTGTGTGTGTGTGCATAGGTTAGCTCTGGCCCTAGCCTTATGGAGGAGGGTGCGAAAGAGGCCAGGTTGAAAAAGATGGTTAGAGATTGAAGGTTCTGGGGCCAGGCCCTCATCATCAGACAGTGTAATGCCAATTTGCCCCTCCTCCCTATGTTCTTCTTCCAACTGTCCTTCCTCGAGGTCATCTAAGGGGTCATCAGGAAGTGATGGCTGTTAATTCTTCCATGAAGGGAAATCATTGCCCCGGTGGATTTCCAAGAAATAGAACCCCAGATCATCACTGAACCCCTGCCATGTTTGACGGTTGGGAGAAGGCAGTCTGGATGAAATGATTCTTTTGGCTGTCTCCAGATGTAAACAGAGGTCAGAAAAAGGGTAAATGGTGATTCGTCAGAGAAAATCACATTTTGCCACTGCTCGAGGGACCATTTCTGGTGGTTTCTACACCATTCTAAACACTTTGAAACATTTGTCATTAAGAGCAGAGGTTTTCTAATTGCAGCTCTTCTGTGGAATCCAGATTTGTGAAGCTCCCTTCGAACAGTTTTTCTGGAAACTGGGTTCTATATGTGTCTATTGAGCTCTGCAGTGATTTTAGGAGCTGTGGTCTTTTGATCCGCTCTAACAATTCGCTTTAGAGTTCGACGGTCTCTCTCAGACAACTTCGACTTTTGACCAGACCTGTGCTTGGCTGAGGACATTTTCCCTTCTCTTTCAAAAGCAGTCATTACTTTTGAGATATTACCTCTTGAAATTCCAAACATTTTGGCACTTTCTGTTACACTAGCACCTGCCATTCGAGCACCAACAATTTGGCCTCTGAGAGTCTGAGAGGTCTGCCATTTCTAGAAGGTTATAACCAATTTCCTTAAATTTCTGTTAAAAAAAAAAAAGGTAGTTTAAAAATACATATCAAATAACAGAATTTTTTTAAAAACATTAAAATATATTAAGTTGTCATTGATTTGAACTTGTTCAAACATTATGATGCTAAAAAGTCAAGTGTTTCCATTTTTATGTCCACCATGTAGATAGGTGATATATTCAAATTGGGCAAATATTTTATTTTTTTTAAAAAATGAAGGAAGTGTTTTGTTATGCACCCACAGTTGATGTTTATGATGTGGAGGATTAACTTCTCATAATATATCTACAATTCTTGAACATTGTTGTTCTGCTATTCTTTTATTTCAGAAGAACAAGAATATGCAGAAGTGTAGTGAATTTGTGACTGTGTTACATAGACTCATAAACAAACATGCATTGGCCATCCACCTGTTAAATGGTATGCCTGAAAGGGGATTCTGTCTTCTGCTAAAGCCGAGAATTGCAAATGGCACTTGTGCAAAAATGCTTTAGCACCACAACTCAGAAACATTAGCCAGCTGTATTAGGAACAGGAATCAAGCCCCTGCTGGTATAATTAAGAAGTTTTCTCTTCCAGTCCCTGAGCTTTGGAGCTCTAGATCACTAGCTAAGTCCAACTGGGAGAGATTTCCAAAAGATGGAAACTTTTTGTTTGGCAGCAAGAATAGCCTCATCACCATGTCTGTTAGCAGTGCTCCACGTCGCTTAGTAATTAGAAGTGAAAGAAAAACTTCAAGGTATCGCCCTCTGAAAGCAAAACCAGGCAAGCCTCCATTCAAAGCTATGGGTGGCTGTGATAATTTGCCTTGACCAGCCAAACTGGTTACTGTCCAAAGACAGTGCATGTAGATGGACCACGTTCTTTAGAATGAGTCTGTTAATCAAGGCAGGTTTGACTCATTCATTTGTAACAAATTTCAAATTGCCTCTTTCACATGTATCTACCCTTAGTATGCTTTAGATCAGGAGTTTCAAACTCAATTTCATTAAAGGATTCATCAGGGTTGTGTTTGACCTTGGAGGGCCAAAGTATGTGTGTGGCCAGGAGTGGGCATGGCCATGGTGGGCGTTTGACACAGACTATAGATCAGAGGTGTGTTCCAACCAGGAGTGGGCCACCATTCCCGGCCCTACTGGAATGGGCCGGGAGCATGTGTGTGCACCCTGCATGCGCATCCCCGCGTGGAGTTTAGCTTCTGCACATGCACAGAAGCCCAATCTCGTGTGAGGACGTGTGCATGCGAGATTTTGGGTTTTTTTGCTTCTGTGCATGCCTGGAAACAGACAAAAATAAGGTAAATGGCTGTCCACGCTCCTGCCATTTGCTTCTCGCTCTTGGGGCGAATGGTGGCAGCGCAGGTGGTGGGGGGTGAGCCAGCATGAGCATGGTGGCAGGACGAATGGCGGTAGTGTGGGCAGTGGGTGTGGAGCTGGCATGAGCATGGGTGGAGCCGGTGGTTGTATGGACAGTGGGGCAAACGGTAGTTGCGCAGGTGGTGGTGGTGAGTTGGTGAGAGCCTGCATGGCAGGGTGAACAGCAGGAGCTCGGATGGTGGTGGGGAGCTGGCATGAGCGTGGGCGGCAGGATGGACAGCAGTAGCACGGGCGGTGGGGGAGGAACCAGCATGAGCGTGGGTGGTGGTGGGGACCTGGTGAGAGAGATGAGCAAGAGGTGAGGGGCTTGGGGTGGGGGAAGACAGAGCGCCGGGCAAGGCAGAGCAGGTAGAGGTCCAGGAAAGTGCTGCTTGGTGTGCACACCTGGCGGCACCACCGGAGCTAGCCTACAGGGTACATTGCCACCACTGGAACAGCGCTCCCCCTGTTCAGGGTCTTGCCCAGCCCTGGTTCCAACTTACCTCACTGCTGGTTAACTTCCTCTTGCGCCACGTGGCCATGCCTCACAGACACACTCACTTTGTGTGCGCATACATGTGCAATGCAAAATAACCATGATTTTTTTTTAAAAAAAAAGAAAGCTAACAGCAGAATGGTGACCACGCGCACAGTGCCAGAAACCTGGCTTCAATGCTTGTGCAGAAAAGTTTTTAAAATTATTTTTTTTAAAAAGGTGGCAGCACCCACGGACCCGCACTGACTGATCCAGTTTGGTGACATTATTGGGATATCACCAGTGGGCTGCTACCGGTTCAGGCAAACCGGTCTGATTGGGAAGAACCCCACACAAGCCTTCTCTGAACCTCTCAAAAATTCCACTCTCAGTCCTCCAGAACCTGTCAGAACCCACTGGATTTCACCCCTGATACTCAGATGCTCTTTTCCCAGGTAAATCTACATGAAACTACTGGGTAAGATCATTTGAGGACATGGGATGAGTTACCATCAGTATGCTGATGACACTCAGCTATACATCTCCACCTCATGTCCACTCAGTTGAAGCAGTAGAAGTAATGTGCCAGTAAAAGTAATGTGCCAGGAGGCTGTTGGAGTCTGGATGGGTGCTAACATATTGAAACTCAACCCCAACAAGATGGAGTGGCTGTGGATTTTGCCCCCCAAGGACACTTCCATCTGTTCATCCATTATCTGGGGGGGGGGACCTTTGACCTCCTCAGAGAGGGTCCACAACTTGAATGTCTTCCATGATCCACAGCTGACCTTGGAACATCATCTGTCAGCTGTGGCAAGGGGGGTGTTTGCCTAGGTTCACCTGGTGCATCAATTGCGGCCCTATCTGGACAGGGAGTCTCTATTTACGGTCACTCATGCCCTTATCACCTCGAGGTTCGACTACTGCAATGCTTTCTACATGAGGCTACCTTTGAAGAGTGTTCAGAAACTACCAATTGTGCAGAATGCAGCCACGTGAGCAGTCATGGGCCTACCCAGACATGCCCATATTTCTCCAACACTCTGCGATCTGCACGGGCTGCCAGTTGGTTCCCAGACTCAATTCAAAGTGTTGGTTATGACCTATAAAGCTGTACATTGCATGGGACCAGATTACTTATGGCACCGCCTTCTGCACTTGAATCCCAGCGACCAGTTAGGTCCCACAGAGTCAGCCTTCTCCATGTCTCATCAAATAGACAATGTTGCTTGGCAGGACCCAGGGGAAGAGTCTTCTCTTTGGGGGCCCTGGCCCTCTGGAATTATCTCCTCCTGGAGATTAGTACTGCCCCCATCCTCCTTGCCTTTCACAAGAATCTAAAGATTCATCTATGCTGCCAGGCTTGGGGTCATTAAACACTGGTCAATGAATGTATGGTGGATTTGTTGATTGAATGAATATGCATGCCTTTTAATTGGTTTTCTGTTTTTTAGATTTAATTCTTAACTTTAATTAATTGGATTTCGATGCATATTGTCTTTTTTATATATTGTAAGTGACATATAAATCAAACAAACAAACAAACAAACAAACAAATAAATAAATAAACAAATAAACAAATAAACAAATAAACAAATAAACAAATAAACAAATAAACAAATAAACAAATAAACAAATAAACAAATAAACAAATAAACAAATAAACAAATAAACAAATAAACAAATAAACAAATAAACAAATAAACAAATAAACAAATAAACAAATAAACAAATAAACAAATAAACAAATAAACAAATAAACAAATAAACAAATAAACAAACAAACAAACAAACAAACAAACAAACAAACAAACATACAAACATACAAGCATACAAGCATACAAGCATACAAACATACAAACATACAAACATATAAACAAACAAATATTTATTTATTTCCTCAATAGGTTAGTAGGACAGGGACTGTAGGCACAATTTGTCAGATAAATAATACAATAACAAGTTCTTACCACTTCTCTTGCCTCAACTTTTTACTGGCCAGCATAAAACTATGTACAGAACCACATTTCTCCCGAACAAAATTTAGGCTACAAAGTTAAATGCACATTGCCATTACTCTTACTGAGTTCAATGAAGCTTCTGCTCAGGTAAGAAATGAGAGGATTATAGCCTTCTAAAAGAGCATAAAGCAAGACAAGCAGAGTTAAACAACCCTGATTGCATTTTCACCTGCCACTTCTGAAAAAGTCCCCTTCAGCTCTGTCTTCTCCACTTCTAACTCTTGGCTTGTAAAGTGTAAACCAAATATCAGCAGAAAAGCACAGATTTGTGATTGTTGCCTCCATCAGCACAGTGACCTCATGCCTAAATCTCTCTGCTCAGCTTCTAGCCATTGTCATATACATAAAATACTAAAAATATGTGTATGTACACACACACAAACATATACATACATGCATATATACACATATAAAGAACAGGGTAGAATAGAGTAGAGTAGATAGAATAGAATAGAATAGAATAGAATAGAATAGAATAGAATAGAATAGAATAGAATGTAGGTATATTCTACATATCAGATTTCTGGAAGGCAAAGGAATAACCTAAAGTTAAGAGGTTATAATTGTCCCCATTTCTCACTAACAAATTTCATTTTTTAAAACTGCAAAAACATCACATTTCCAGCAAAAATATATGAGAATAATTCTCAGTAAATAAAACAGGCATAAATTAGACGTGCCGAGAAGAAAAGGGGAAAAGAGAAAAAAATTCTGAAGTTTTCTGGAGGAAAGAACACATTAAAAATAAGTTTATTGATTTCATCTGTGTTGGGATTTCTTTCAAAGCACAGTGGTAATGTGGGACCAAACTTTGGAAACAATCCCTTTAAAAAAAATGACAAATTAAAAAAAATGATTTTGAGATGATGTTCTTCTAACCAATAGGATGTGGGATTAGGGGCAGGAAGAGTTCTCAGAACTGGATTTTTAAAAGTGTAATTAAAAAACAGGGTTGGAATAAACAAACAGAAATATTGTGGAAAAACAACACAGTGCCAAAGGAAATAGATTTTCTCCACAATATTTGTTGTGAACTTCTAAGTGCAATCTGCTCAGGGGAAAAACAACAACAACATAGTCGGTTGAACATATCTGTGGAGAGGAAACAGAAATTGTTAAATGTTGAGGAAAAGGGGGAAGTTTTCCCTCCAACTTTTCTTTTACTTGAAGGGTGTTTTACAAATCGTCCTGTAGATGGCGCTACACTCTGCGATTCCACATCCCTGCCTCTCCACAATGAAGCAATTGTTTCCTTTCTCCATTTACCCTGAGACTCCTTCCCTTTTCTGTTCTTTCTAGTTACATGTTCTATTTATTTTAATGTATACCTTTGTGCAAAGCCTGACTCGGAGTGGTTAGATACCCCGTTGATATGTGGCCTTCAAAAAGAGAGAGAGGGGAAGGAGTGCAGCTTATTCCCATGACATCCTCCTGCTTTTGTGCAGCCAAAGACGGAAAGGGGAGGGCATTTTGGGGGGCGGGGGGGGGGCGAATCTTTCACAGGCACACCTAATCCTTGGGCTCCATCCAAGTACCACAGGCTTGCTGTAAGACTGACACAGGCCGCCTGGGACCCTTGTAAGATTTAGGTGTATCTCTCTGAAGTCAAACCACAGCCAAACATGAGGCCGATGTGCCCAGACCAAAGAAAATAAATTATGTGGCCTCCAATTTTCAGCAGTTATGATGTATTAAATTGCACATAGGAAGGGATTAACCCTTTGGAACTTCAGCACAGTTTTGGCAGTGAACTCATTCCTGGAGGCATCCCGTTGTGTTCCTTGCCTGTATATCAAAGATTTGCGGGTCATCGATCAGAAGGCAGCTATCCTAATTGAAACATGGGCCGTATTTAATTGCAATATTTTAAGAATCATATAGATGCCTACCTGAGTGGAAAAAGAAAAAGAGTGAGAGAATGTAAATACTTATGGCCTCTTCCTTACTAGGATGGATTTAACAAATACTGTAAAGTGTTTTCTTTTCTTTTTTTTTAAACAACAACAACAACAACCAATCCTTTTGGAGCTGTGAATGCAACTTCCAACACTTAATTAGTATGCATTTATCACAATTAGCCTGGCCCCTGTGGCTGCTTCTTTCAGGTTAAAGAAGTCGTCAAGAGGCAATGGAATTTCACTTTCATCAGCCCTGAAAAGCTCCTGAAAAAGCATTAGCCCTGGGTAAAGAGATATAAAAAGTACATCCTTTCTTGCCTCTTGGAAACGGCTCTCATTCCCCGCAACCATCTGTAGCGTCAACTCTGCAGTACATTATGTTGCCGAAATGTACATATTGCAAAAAAAACCCAAGCCACTGACATTTTATTTCCCTTTGAAAAGTTATTCTCCCGTTCTTCTTCTTTCTTTCTTACACCCCCCTTTCTTCTTCCTTTCCTCCCCCCACAACCCAGCAATTGGATGACAGAAGTCTTGTAATGATAAGAATCCCTTTGGATGCTTCAGAAAAGAACCTCATTCGCTTCCTTCTGTAAATCAAGCCAGCCTGCTCCCCTGCCAATAAAAGCCGTGGAAATTGTAAAGGATTCAAATAAAAATCTAGGGAAATAGTCCTAAAGGCCAACCCATGTGAGCTCGCCTGCCCATTGCACATACAGGGTATGGATAAGTTCAGTGACTCTGTAACCCACACTTTTTTGCAACATGTATCCATGTGGCTTTTCTTTTCCTTTGAATCAGGATTTTTGCTTACCCCAATGGATCTGATCTAAAAATAATAATGTGAGACTAAACTAGAAGGGTCTAACGATCGTGCCCCTGGAAACAGCATAATTACGCTTATATATATAAGCGTAAGGATATGGCTAGCTGATGAAAGCAAAATAGCTTGAAATAAATCTATAGTAGTCTCCCTTCCTTTTCATTATCAGCAAAATATGTTACACACATACACATGCAGACACATTATTGATTTATTTTTAATTTTATTTTACTGAAAGTCTGGCCTCACCAAAGTTGACAGGACTTAAGAGTTTAACCCATTTTTCCACTTTGGAAAGATGTTTTGAGAAGTTAAATATTTTTGCGTGCATCGAACCTGATTAAAACATTGATGTTATTTGATTTTACCATTGAAAATTTGCAACTGGTCTGATTTTTACTTCCCATTCAATCTGACTACAGACGTCTTCCTGTATTTGACCTCTGCAGAATCCTACATTTACTTATTCTTCCAATGTTGGATACATACAGTGATGGGCTCCTATGGGAACGGTCAGGAACACAGTTCTAGTAGCAACGTTGATTCCAGAGGGCCAGGGCCACCACAGAGAAGGCTCTTCTCCTGGGGCGCACCAGACAACATTGTTTAGTCAATGGGACCTGGAGAAGGCCAACTCTGTGGGACCTTATCGGCAGCTGGGATTCATGCGGCAGAAGACGGTCTCGGAGGTATTCTGGTCCAATGCCATGTAGGGCTTTATAGGTCATTACCAACACTTTGAATTGTGACCAGAAACTGATTGGCAGCCAGTGCAAGCCACGGAGTGTTGGAGAAATGTGGGCAAACCTAGGTAGCCCACAATAGCTCTCATTCGGCACGATCTGAAGTTTCCGAACACTTTTCAGAGGAAGCCCCATGTAGAGAGCATTGCAGTAGTCGAACCTCGAGGTGATGAGGGCATGAGTGACTGTGAGCAATGACTCCCTGTCCAAATAGGTCATTACAGTCCAATGTCCATCATATTGTAATTCTAAAAGTATATCTTTTGCATCGATGCTGTAAGTAGTTAAAAGGAAGCAAGGAGGAAGGAAAGAAGGAAGGAAGGAAGGAAGGAAGGAAGGAAGGAAGGAAGGAAGGAAGGAAGAAATGGTTGTATGCAGATGAGGGTTGCCGCTGCCGTTACTACCGGTATGCTGTGCGCACAGCTCTGGGTCTCCTGTGGTTGTGGGCATGCGTCCCAGCAAGATTTTGCTTCGGTGCATGCGCAGGAACCAAAAACTCATGAAGGGACATGCACACATGAGAAATTTCAGGAATTCTTTTGCTTCTGCACATGCCCGGAAGGAAAAAAAAATTGCTGGAATCTCTCCTGCACACGTCCCCTCACTAGATTTTGCTTCTGCGCATGGGCAGAAGCAAAATCTTGCTGGGGTACATCCATGCACCTGCACGAGTCCCCAGAGCTGCGTGCACAGCTCTATTTTACTACCAGCGCAGCATCCTGAGTCATCACAGGGATTGATGAGCCATCACTGGGATTATTGTGAGCCGCCCTGAGTCCTCGGAGAGTGGCGGCATAAAAATCCAATAAATAAATAAATAAGGAAGAGAGAACCCTGAGCACTTTATCTTTTGAGTCATAGCATTCCTAATAATATTAATAAGAAGTAGAACGATTGCAGCAGTAAGAAAACCAAGATAGCACCAATAGTAACAGGTGCCTTGGGTGCAAACCCAAAACAACTGGGACCATGCTTGAATACCATCAGCATTGACAAAATAATCAGTTGATGGCAAAGGACAATTTTTCTCAGAACTGCTTACATCCTTTGTGACAACACCTGTAAGGCCATCAAACATCCACATTAGCCTATCCCAGATCCTTGGGAAGGACTCCAAAGGTCAACAAAAATTCTGAATCCAATCTAAAAATCTGGCCGGTTATGTGCCCAACCATAATAATGAATTTAAGTGTAGACTATCCATTTTTAATGACTCTAAGACTTGAATTATTAAGTTTTCTACCAGTCTTAGACTGTGAATCTAACTGTAGATTACTCAGATATGAATCTAACTGAAGATGTGACTATTGATGATGGTGGTGGTGGTGATGAGGATGATACAATACCAGGTGATGCACAAATTTGAAGAGAAACAGCTAGAAAAAAATAATGAAATATCCCAATCTGCAAATTGAAGTTGAGTGATTGTGGAGGAAGAAATTAATGGTTGTACCAATAGTAATAGGAGCCCTTGTAACAATTACCTAAAGCATTGATGGCGAATGGTAACACTGGTGGCACGTGGAGCCATATCTGCTGGCACGTGAGCTGTTCCCTAGCTCAGCTCCAACATGCATGTGTGTGCCAGCCAGCTGATTTTTGGCTCACACAGAGGCTCTGGGAGGGTGTTTTTGGCCTCCAGAAGGCCTCTAGGGGGATGGGGGAGGACATTTTTATCCTCCCCTGGCTCCAGGGACACCTTTGGAGCTTGGGGAGGGTGAAACACGAGCCTACTGGACCCACCAGAAGCTGGGAAATAGGCTGTTGCTGGCCTCCAGAGTGCCTCCAAGGAAGCTGTTTTCACCCTCCCCAGGCATTGAATTATGGCTGTGGGCACTCATGCATGTGCGATAGTGCACGCGCATGCTCTTTCGGCACCCAAGGAAAAAAAGGTTTGCCATCCCTGACCTAAAGGATTGCTGAGATACATAGAAATCGTGAACTTATTAGACCTGAATATCCTGACTTTGCAGAAAGAAACACCTTACTCAAAACTCCTTCTATACTCAGTTCATTACCTTAACAGCTCTTAGGTATTTGGTTAGGACTTGAATTGTTAAGATTTTACCCGTCCCAGATTGTGAATGGAATTGAAGATTCCATTCTTAAATAATAACAATAAAATATTTCAGGGCTATTTTTCAATGTTATTGTTGCTTTTTGTCCATCACCTTACTAGGGATAATAGAACCGGAGGGGTACGTGGACAGAGTCAGTGCCTACTGTCACATTTCATTTGATTTCTTATCCTTTCTCTTTTGCCCCTTGCTGCCTTGCGCTAATCCAAAGGAGCTCCATTTCCTCCTGCTTCTGTTGAGTTCACAACATTTCCTTGGCAAAGCATGATATCTGATTAACTGTAAAATATATCAAGGTGACTCCTCAGCGTCTCCCTTGGTAGGGTCTCGACCTCAGTTAGAATTAATTGAACCTTGAAACCAGCATCCTCCACAAGGAATTTAAACAAAGCTCCCTCTGCCGGCTTGTTATAGAAGTAGCTATCCAGGGCGCTACTTTGGTGGACTTCAATTCATGCTTATATGCTTGGAATAAATGTTTAGCATCTGGAAAGTCATATATATATATATATATATATATATATATATATATATATATATATATATATATATATATATATATATATATATATATATATCTATATCAAGAATAGTCCTAAAAATGCGAGTTCCAGGTATGTGTGTGAATGATGAGGCAGCAGCCATCTCGATCACCGGAACATAGAAACTTTAATAAAACCACTTAGCTTTCGTTAGCGTGCTGCTAACTTCGTCAGAGTATTAAAATGCCATGGGAGACAATCACCTTTATAAAGCATTATTCAGTCTGCTCATTGCCCGCGTCATAGGTTTAGCACCCTAAACCACAGGATACTCCAACTATCATGGGAAGCACGCAGGCACAAATTCAACACGGTCAAGAAAAAGGCAGAGCTACTATGTGCACGCAGGATCCACCAGACAGAGAAAACGTTGGTGCATAATCTGTCTTCAAAAGCTCTTACAGACACTCAGACCTGGACCTTACAACGGGATGCTGGCTTCAACTTGACTGATGCTAGGGTGGTTGACTTTGTGGCAGCTTTGGAATCAACCATCCATCAGATCGAAACCACGGAGGAAACAAAGAACTCCATTAGGCAACATCTAACAGGACTCCTCGCTAATCATAAACCATGTAAGACTTTGTCAACATCACAAACATCAGCCCTCCAAGAATTAAGGAAGGACAATTCGATCGTGGTGCTACCAGCAGATAAAGGTAGGGCAACTGTAATTATGGATAGGGTGGATTATAACAGTAAAGCCCACAACCTTCTTAATGACAGGAGTGCTTACCAACTTCTTGATAAAGACCCCATGGTATCATTCAAAAACCAAATTAACAAAATGGTGGATAAACTTAAGAGACAAGGCAAATTGGATGAGGAAGCGTTAAGAAGGATCCGTCCGAAAGATTCAGCCATGGCACGATTCTATGGCTTGCCTAAAATTCATAAGGCGGAGGTACCCTTACGCCCCATTGTTTCTCTCCGTGGCACCCCTACATTTGGTTTGGCCAAATGGCTACATGGCCAACTACAATGGCTGGTTGAAGGGACCACCACCACCGTACGTTCGGCTACAGACTTTTTAGAACAGCTTAAAGGGGTGGTGGTGGAGGAAGATGAGGTAATGATATCATTCGACGTGATTTCACTATTTACATCTATCCCCCAGGATCTAGCAATCCAAACCATTAACAATTTGTTGGCAACAACAGAACCAAAACACTGTAAGGCCCTCAACACGGATGACCTCATCCAACTATTAAAATTCTGCCTAAAAACATACTTTACATTCAACGGCCAGATATATGAACAAATAAAGGGCACGCCGATGGGATCCCCAATTTCAGGCGTGATTGCAGAAGCAGTTCTCCAGCAATTGGAAAGAGAAGCCATGGAAATATATAAGCCCAAGTTCTGGACACGCTACGTCGACGATACGTTTACCATTATTAAACAACGGGATAAAATCAGGTTTATGGGAATTCTTAATTCCATATATCCGGACATTCAGTTTACGGTGGAGGAGGAGGCCAACAGTAAACTGGCCTTTCTAGATGTACAGATTAACCGGAACCCAGATGGAAGCATCGACACGGAGGTATACCGGAAGACCACCAACACGGACCGCATGTTACACAACGAAAGCAATCACCCCAACGCACATAAAGTCAGTTGTATACGGACATTATTTAACAGGATAAAAACTCACTGTAGCACACGGGCAGCCAAACAAAAAGAACGAGCGTATCTTTATCAAACTTGTATACGTCATGGCTACTCGAGAGATTTTATCCAACGGTGCGTCACACCCAGACTCCGGCAACCTACTGAAAGCGCAAATGAAACATCAGCGTGGAGGGTACTCCCATACATACAAGGGGTATCCGAAACAGCCGCACGCATACTGGCACCCCACGGGGTCAAAGTAGCGCATAAGCCAGATCAAACTTTGAGAAAATCAGTAATGCGCCCGAAGGAAACCTTAGTGAAGGAGGAGTCCTCCTCGGTAATTTACCGTATAAACTGCAATAATTGTGCACACCACTATGTGGGGGAAATGGCAAAAAGATTGAGAACTCGTATACACAAACACAAATTGGCGGTCCGACGTCATGAACAGCGTTCCCAGATTTGGATACACATGGAGGAGCAGGATCATGGCTTCGATTTCCAGGGAACTGAGATTCTGGCGCGAGATGAAACCAAGGGAGGTTGCCTCCTAAAAGAAGCCTGGTTCTCTAATGAAAATTCTTTAAATAGACATATTGATATGCCATCGGCATACCAGGCTTTAAGGCACCAGCAACGACTTAAAGGGGATAGGTCATTAGGATTGGATAAAGCCCCTAACAGAATTCCCCAGACCGGGCATAGAAACCAGCTAAATGAGGGTAGAGCAACCCCCAACGGGAAGCAAGGGAACATACTGGAGCAACATGGAGGTAGAGGGGGAGGGGCACAATGCAGTTCCAACACAGGGGACAAGGGGGGATTAGAACAGTGCAGACCTAAGACGAGGGCATGGGCAAAAAAATTGCAAGAGCAGACATGTACCACTATAGAAAGTAACAACGATAATGGGGGGGGGGGGGAAGTAATACCGAACACCTCCGAAGTATTGCCTCATAACTCCACCTCCTCCCTTGGGGAGGGAAAGAGGCAACAGACACGAGTAAAAGCGGTAGATCCCCCTTTAGCCAGCATGAGCAAGCCCACAATTAGGCTTGCCGCAGAGGGGAGGGAAGGGTGTGGCCCTATGACGCGGGCAATGAGCAGACTGAATAATGCTTTATAAAGGTGATTGTCTCCCATGGCATTTTAATACTCTGACGAAGTTAGCAGCACGCTAACGAAAGCTAAGTGGTTTTATTAAAGTTTCTATGTTCCGGTTATGGAAAAGCATATAAAAAGAACACATGGAAATAAAATGTGATTCCTTTAAGTAAGAACAGAATGAGGGTTCATTCACTTGGGATGACATTTTGGAATAGGGGGATAAAAAAGGAAAAGGCCACCTAGTATCCTCCATATATTCTAAATCATAAATCCCAGTAGATCCTCCCTATTTGCAAGGGTAATAAGTTGACAGGAGCTGTTGTTAATATATATATAGAGAGAGGACACTAGAATATTGTGATGGAATGAATTAGGAGGTAGATCCCAAGGACAGAGGGGGTAAGCTGCAATTCAGCCCAGATAGGATGTGTTAGAGAAATAGGGTGAAGACAGCCTCTTCCTAATGGTTCACAAAGTATATTGTACACACAAACAGTAGAGTCTTTAATCTGGAAAGATTTTGTCTGAAGATGTGAAATTATAAAGAACTCAGCTCAGAAGAAGTTCCATATCCCATTCTTGATTATGGACCTGACAAATATCAATCTGGAAAGCAGGAGAGAGAGATGGGGGGGGGGGAGCAAGAGGAGGAGGAGGCAGAGAATGGGTTGTCTGCCACTGAGCTTTGTGACCAAATGGGAAATTTTAGCTGTGTTTTCCCAATCTGTACACATATCCAAAGGATGTATACTACTGACTTCATTCATGAACAAAAACTCCATATATATTATTTGGTAATAAAATATGAAAAAAGGATTACAATTTTACTAGATGTATCACCACTATGAATTCCCTTGATACATGATTCTAACTTTGCAAAAAGCAGATTTGAATAACTAGCATAGAATATTAATGATTAAAACAGATCTGAAGTACCTGATAAGCCAGCATTTTTATTATGATAAAGTTAAATATGATTGTCTTTTTCTAAATATTTCCATCTTTCCTTCCTTCCTTCCTTCCTTCCTCCCTCCCTCCCTCCCTCCCTTCCTTCCTTCCTTCCTTCCTTCCTTTTTTTTCTAAATATTTTCATCTTTCTTCCCTCCCTCCCTCCCTCCAATCCTTTTTTCTTTACTTCTTTAAAAACATAGGAAAAACTAGCCTGCTCAGGTTTTTATGTTTACTAGCTCCCTTTTATAATTTTCAATCAAACTCTTCATATTCTTTAATGTTGTTTTTGTAGTTGAATTATTTCTGTGCATAGAAAATGCAGAGATCTCACCCGATATGCAAGTTAATTTGTCTTTCATCAAGGCTTCTACACTACATAGCAACTGAAGGCATTTTTTAAAAAAATCCTTCAGGTAGATTTTTCTCTTTCTCACTCACTAAGTCTGTTTACAATCAAATAATCACTCCTTAAAGAATAATGACCAACTGTTATTTCTTATTAATTTTCATATGCTTTTGACACATTTCCTTGGGGTTACATTTACAAGCAGGGAAAGGATTTGTTCAAAATGGATGGCAAGCAGAAGGAGTATTGACTTGTTGAGCTGCATATTGTTAGAGGTTATTTTTAAAAAGCTAAATTAATGCCACTTTAGAAGAGAGGTTTATGCTTTCCTGTTACACAGAAGCAAGGGAGCCACCTACATAGATGGGAAAGGAATATAAAGACAAAAATATTACTTTCCTAGCAAAAGAGATAAGGAATGACAATTAGAAAATGAAAAATTAGGCCATTTCTTATTAGGAAAGTTTTAGAACTAGATATGTGCAGAATACATATTATTTGTACATGACTATTGTTAGATTCATGCATAACTGAAGAGGCGAGACACAGGAAAAGTTCAGCACCTTTATTTTATATTAGCTAGAACTAACACGGACTGCTGGCAGGCTTCAGGGAAGCTGCTTTTAAGGGCTTCCCTGAAGCCTGCTAGCCACTGATGGGTTTAGCCACTGACGGACATAACCAATCATTGCTGCTGATTGGCTAATCTCCTGTCACTAGATTAGCCAATCAGTGGCAGCTATGCAAATACTCCCTACGTCCCTCCGCACATAACAACTATAAACTGGTGTGGCCCCTTGCAGGAGGCTGGGTCATACAATTTAGCCTCCAAACCCTTTTTCATGTTTGTTGCTCTTCTCTGCATATACTTTCTAAGGTCTCAGCATCCTTTTTGCATTGTGGCAACCCAAAAATGAGGGGCAGGGGTGGGCTACTGCCTGGACAGGGAGGAAAGCAGTGGAGTAGCAAAAATGGAGCTCCACCCTAGGGCACCCAATTTGCATTGAAAGATGTTGAAAGAAAATGCAGGGCGTCCTGCATAAGCCATGCACACAGTGTGGTAGTAAACATTTTGGTAGTCCTTCACTGATGAGAGGGGGGGGGGGAACAGAAACCCTGACATCTGACATTTGCAAAGACATGATAGCAAAGCATGGAATAAATAGGCAGCTCCAGGAGAACCCATTTGAATTGTTGCTATCCCCTGTACTTAATCTGTACTAAAACATGGTGTTTGTCATTTTAAAAAAAAAAGCTTCCTTTCAAAGGATTGTTCATGCACTCTACGGTAGTTCTGAAAGTATCTCACTCATTCTCTTAATAAAATCTTCACTGAAGTTGAAATGAATGAAAAACTCACATTTCTGAAGCCAAGTGGGCATCTTTCGAAGGAGAAATGAGTGGTTTTAAGTGGGAGTACAGGGCTAATGTCTGATCCAGTAGATAGATGGCTAATCTTCAAGTTACGTTTCCCTGAAAGCAGAGTAGCATATTAAGCATGGTTAGTATGCAATCATGATATCTGCCCTTCCATCAACCATGCTTAATTTGCAAAGGATCAAGCATCATTTCTCTCTTATCATTTATGCTCTTGGTCAGATCCATTCATGTGACCAAAGTGATTAATTAAGAATGCAAGTTGTACAGATAGAAGCATCCAGCTTTGCTAGACCCTGTGTCAAAAGGAGCAACACTTTACATCCGTGATCCCGACCTATGTTTTCATCCAGCAAGAACTGTACCAAGTCAAACCTAGATACATTCTACGTACCTTTATATTTTAGCCTATGTAACCAGTGCTTGTTTCCCTCAAACACCCCCCCACACACACACACCAACACACTTTTTATGGGGAAGCTAGAGAGGCAAAATATTGGCCCAGCCTGCCTGCAAAGTCAGAAACTTGCATTTGCAACAAGGAGATAATCATAAGATGCAAGTTGATTAATAAGAAGAGAAATGACAGGGCCAAACAGCAAGGACACACACACACACAAACACAGTGTGTGTGTATGTATGCATCACATGTTTTTACTGAATTTTTAAAATTAAGGGAGACTATATATGTATATATATATATATGTATGTGTATATGTGTCTGTGTCTGTATCCCCCCCTCTATCTATCTATCTATCTATCTATCTATCTATCTATCTATCTATCTATCTATCTATCATCTATCTATCTATCTATCTATCTATCTATCTATCTATCTATCTATCTATCTATCTATCTATCTACTTATCTATCTACTTATCTATCTACCTAACTTTATCTATCTATCTATCTATCTATCTATCTATCTATCTATCTATCTATCTATCTATCTATCTATCTATCTATCTATCTATCTATCTATGGCTGCATATAGCCTGTTCTTCCTGAGTCTCTGCATAATCTGATATTTGGAACTCAGCCACAGCAATCGCTACAAGCATCCTGCTTCTGGGCTCTGTTGTCCTTGTACACTTGATCTATGTCATATGGGACAAGGAAGACCCTCTAGCCATTTTGCAAGAACTGAGATCCACACACAAATGGCATTCCCCTCCAAGTCCTACTGTCATTTTGTATTTTAGAGGAAGTGGTGGGGGGGAGAGATTTATGACAGCAAGGATGTGTTGTAAAAGCCAACTTTAAACTATAATGCAGGGCATCTTCAACCTTCATTGAGCAGGCAATTAATTAGATGAACATCAGTAGTTCGTGGACATGTGCAACATAGACTATATTTTGTATGTGTGAGTGCTTGCATACACACATATATACAGTCATATGACATATACATATACAATCTTTGAATAAAAATGTAGGTGTCCCTGGGACTTTCCCCCATATACACACTTCCCCAGCAAAGGTAGAAATTCAGATCTTGTTCAATTACTCAGACAACATCTTGCTGCATGCAAGTTTATAACATGGAAGTTTTCTCCCACCACAGCCAACCAAATGCCTAAATGGATGTTCCCCCACCCCCTAAATACCATGGGCAATATAGAAATATAGCAACATAGAAGATTGACAGCAGAAAAAGACCTCATGGTCCATGTAGTCTGCCCTTATACTATTTCCTGTATTTTATCTTATTCACCCCTGTATTCACCCCTTTTGCCAGCCGAAGCACACATTTTTGCGCTGCTGGGATTCCCCTGAGGCTTCCCTTCATGGGAAACCCCACCTCCTTCTGTGCTTTTGCGATGCTGCAGGGGAATCCCAGCAGGGAAATCCCAGCATCGCAAAAACAAGCACTTCGCTGGCAACGGAAGTCCGGAGGTGGATTTTCCCAGCGAAGGGAGCATCAGTGAAATCGCAGCATCGCAAAAACACTGAAGTCCTTGAAACCCCACGTCCAGACCTCTGTGTTTTTGTGATGCTGCGATTTCACTGAGGCTCCCCTCACTGGGAAACCCCACCTCCGGACTTCCATTGCCAGTGAAGTGCCCATTTTTGCACTGCTGGGATTCCCCTGCAGCATCACAAAAACATGGAAATCCGGAGGTGGGATTTCCCATGGAGGGGAGCCTCAGGGGAATCCCAGCAGCGCAAAAATGGGTGCTTCGCTGGCAATGGAAGTCCGGAGGCGGGGCATCCCAGCAGCGGTGGTGGGTTTGTAAGGTGAAAATAGTTTGTAAGAAGAGGCAAAAAAAATCTTAAACCCCTGGTTTGTATCTCAAAAAGTTTGTATGACGAGGCGTTTGTAATACGAGGTATCACTGTATTTAATCTAAAGCCAAGGTAAGACTTTTATATGAAGCTCTCCTACTCTGAGTACAGGGATGTCTATGGTTTCCTAATATGAGTACAGGGATGTCTATGGAGATTCTCAGTTATCCAGGTCATGTTTGTCCCAAAGTTGCTTTTTCAAGAGGCAACTGGACTTTCTGTTGGTTTTTTTTTCTGAGTACAGGAAATCCTTGACTCACAATTGAGCCCAGACTTTCAGGTGGGGATTGTTAAATCGTCCACAGAGAGTCCACGGAGAGGGGCGGCATACAAATCCAATAAATAAATAAATAAATGAATAAATGAATGAATGAATGAATGAATGAATGAATGAATGAATAAATAAATAAATAAATAAATTGGTCATGCCCAATTTTACAACTCTCTTGGCATAGCTCTTAAGCAAATCACTTACCTGCTAAAATGAATCCCACAACCAGTAAGCGAATTCAGATTTCCTCTTTGATTTTGCTCGTTGGGAAGCCAATTGGGAGGGTCACACAGGAAGATCACAGGAGCTTGGGACGTAGCAACAGTTGTAAATACTTGGGGGGGGGCACTGACTTTGCAATTTTATATGGTCGCTAACCAAATAGTTGTACTTTGGGGATAACTTCCATGCAGCTAATGAATCTGTTAAAGAAACTCATGCCCACTAGCTGTCATTTTCTGAAATGAGACTGTTTCATAGGTAAATATTTATCAAGTGATTCTCACTTGATGTTTAATTATCAGACAGCCTACCGTATTTTTCGGAGTATAAGATGCATCAGAGTATAAGA
Organism: Erythrolamprus reginae; assembly: GCF_031021105.1. Taxonomy (NCBI): domain Eukaryota; kingdom Metazoa; phylum Chordata; class Lepidosauria; order Squamata; family Dipsadidae; genus Erythrolamprus; species Erythrolamprus reginae. Next base: position 174,126,987 of record NC_091950.1, on the reverse strand, counting down.
ACTACCTTAATTTGGGGGAGCAAAATAGGGGGGAAATCTACCTACCAGGTATTCATCTGGCTAGTGTCCTTAGTCTGTTTAGCTTCAGCACATTATTTTATTCCTTGGTTAGGGCTGAAAAAGTCTTTGCCAGAGGCAGTAGGAATGGAAACAAGCCTGCAAAGGGCTGGGGAAAAAAATCTTCTTCCTACTCCGGAAGCGAGGAAGATTGTTAGCACCTAGTTAGAGCTGGGGGGGAAAAGATGTGAAAAAGCTACATTCGGAGTATAAAACACACCCAAATTTTCAGCCTTTTTTAAGGAGAAAAGATGCATCTTGTACTCTGAAATATACAGTAGTTCTTGTGCCATAGCTGTACATGTTCACAGAACCTCAAGGATAGGTCTTTTGAATTAAACAGCTTACTTATTAATGTGCCAAGCTTAGATATCAACTATAGACTAATCAAGTCATGTGCATGCAGGTATACATCTCAGACTCTCAGATTAAAAATTGGGATTTTATCCCCATTGCTGGATAGAATGTTTACCTATATCCGAAACCTGCCTATAGCTGTTCCTGAACCTCAAAATGATTATAACACAGATTTGATCACATATCGAAGGAGGATGTTTAGTAACCATAGAAGTAATAATATGAACCAGGTGGTTGTTAAAATAATCAAATGGGATTTGCACCTGAAAGAAATGGTGTGCTCTCCTGATGCAGAAGAAATCAGTGAACATCTTCATTTTTATAGAATTGTATAGCATATGTAAAATTATTCACTCTGGGATATGAAATAAAGTAACTTATAACAAGTCATGATGAATTTAAAGAATTTTAAAGGATGTAATCCTGAATGAACATTTAATCACTGTACTTTAACATTCATTCCAAATAGATCAGACAATAGGTCAGTAGACAATGCTATACAATTATTTCAGCTTTTTCCTTTCTTTTCCTCCTCCTCCTCCCTCCCTCCCTCTCTTTCAGATTCTGAAATTCTATGATTTAAACAGGGAGATTACACAAGAATAGCTTTTAAGTTACAGGTTTGCCTCAGAAATTGTGTGGACAAAAGGGGTTTCATAAATTAAAAAGGTGATTAGTTGTGCCTTGAATTTCCACCTGCGAAAAGATCTGAGACAAATATTTACCCAGTGCAGCTTTCCTCGCACCAAGAACAGACATAATTGCAGGTTACAACTAGGGGTAGGTTCCTCCCAGTTTGGACCAGATCGCCTGAACCGGTAGCGACCCATTGGTGATGTCACTGAACTGGATTGGCTGGTGCCAGTCTGTGGGGTCCACCAACTTTGGGGGGGATTTTTCTGTGAATTTTTTTCATTGTTTTTAAAGTTTTTCCTGTTCTGCTGCTTGTAAAAGGCCCCTCCTACCCACCCCTGAGTTTATACTGGACTTTATTCCTTCACCAAAGCACAGCTGACCATGTCCTCAGTTGGGTTTTGGGCTGATTTCAGTTACTGAGCATGCACAGGAGCCAAATTGCAACAAGGGGACGTGAGCGGAGCAGGTTTGCACACAAAATGTCACAATGCAAACTGTTGGCAAAGGTAAGTGGATCTCACCTATATTGAGGGCATTGCATTGGTCCTCTTCCATATATAATTCCAAGTGTTGTTTTTCACCTTTAAATGGATTGTCCCCTGGGTACATACAATATAAGATGATCTTGTCCAGATGAGACCAACTTATCTAGAATGCTTGATCTGGATAGGAGAACCATATTTTCTGAGTCTGAATCAGTTGGGATCAGGAGAATGATACCTTTTTGTCACAGCCCCTACCTACGAAGAAACCTCCCTCTTCGTTAATCACAATTATCTCAGTGACAAGCTTGACTTCATTTTCAAAAGCTGCCTGTGTAGAGTTTTTCTGCAGGGTCTTTGAAAGCCAATGTTGCTTTATTCTGACAGATGCTAACTGATAGTTAAAATTACGGTGACAGTTGATTTGATCTGCTGTATATGTTTACACTGTTCTAATCTGTGTTGCTTTATATTTTTATCACGGTAAGCCACCAGGTGTCTCTGGATTCTGATGGCATATAAATTAGAGAAATAAATTATTACTGTGGGGATTCCTGCTAAGAAAATATTGTCCCTCTTTTAGGTAGATTAACTAGCTGACACCAAAACGTGCTATGTACCATACATCTTATCTGATACATTTCTGGAAATGAAACTGACATGCTGCAAAATTCTGTAGTAGGGCTTACCAAATTTGTCATTTTTTCCAGGAGTGGACAGTCTTCCTGGATTCCATGCTTCAATGGAATTCCAGGAAGGAATGTGAGGAGGAAATTCATCCACTGACTTATTTTTTTAACGGTAGTGATTCTGTAGTTGAATTCAAGGAGTCCCTGCATTTAAGAACTAGTTGGAGTACTCAGTATTGAATAAATGATATGAATGGCTGAAAAAGAGAAAGAAAATGGATAAAAGAGGAACTAGAACTGTCAATACTTGAAAGAATAACATAAAATCCTTATGGACCATTGTATAGAATAATGTAGAAGAAGAAAGAAGAGAGAAATAACAAGTAATTTATCAAAATGGAAATATATTTCTATAGAGAAAGTAGTACCTCGTGATATGAACCCCTCGTCATATGAACTTTTCGAGATACGAACCCGGGGTTCGGAATGTTTTTGCCTCTTCTTATGAACTTTTTTCGCCTTACGAACCCGCCGCTGCGAACGCCAAACCTGGAAGTTCGGCAAAGTTCGGGTTCGGGTTTGGGAGGCCGCCAAGAAGCGCCGCCACCCAGCTGTCACCTTTGCAGAAGAGCCATGGAGTTGTCGGAATTGCTGAACTAATATTTCTCCCCTCAACTTTGGTAATCTTACTAGGCTATTTGGAGTTAACATCTCCCTAGAAGATTACAGTATTCAATTCTGGAGTAAAGTCAAAGCAAAAGGCGCATGAATATGGGCTACTGAGGCATGCAGACTTTCCTATAAAAATGGAGGTTGCCACTAACACTTTGTGCTTCCTAACTCATACTGTAGCTAGAATTTCAAAAAGTGGTTATTTGACTGTGCAGGACTTTGTGGTTCTTATTAGGCATGGATTACTGTATATGTTGAAGTTCAATTAAATGGTGCAATTTGGCTGCTTGGAAGCACCATAGTAAGTGAAAGCCTTTTTAGGCTTAATGCAGTGGTGACATGAATTAATGGTGCTGTTATCACCTGATAGTACAACCCCATATGAAGTAAGTTGAGTACAGGCCACTGTTTCCAGCAGGGTTGATGACTAACAATAATGACGCAATAGGCAATCTGGAGCATAAGTGTCTTAAATCTTGCCATGGACTAGGTAATTAATTTCTCCCCTAACTGCATGACAGAGAAAAATATAACTGTTCCTGCTTGCAGATGATTGCCTTATGTGAGGGATAACCATTTCAGGGACCGAGGACACAAGCCATGAATACAGGATGCAAATATTTGCTTTCATACTGCCACTTGTGTGCTCCTGATCTAAAGAGGGAAACATTGAACTAGTATGGAAGGAGAAAGTCCACATGTTCACATGAAGGCACTCCTAGTGGACCTTCTTCTGACTCTGAACATTAAATGGAAATGCCTTATGAGCTTATTTAAGCAGAAAAGCAATATATAAAGTAAGCATGCCCTCAATTTTACAAAATGCATTGCCAATCTCAGCAGCAGAATTAAAATGGACATTCAGATTGAGTTGAAAGTTGCATGGGGCATCTAACCTTTTCTTAAACATTAGGAGAACATGCAGACTGAATGCTACCTAGAGAGATTGTCTCCAACTATGGTACCAAAGAGAAATAAAAGCTGGGGCAAACAAGTAAATATGCCTTGTCCAAATGTGATGAGGAGGAAGTGATACTTCAGTAGTTTAAAGATTGAGAGTCAGCTGGAAAGCTGGCAGCCCATATTCAAGAGTTGGGTGCTGTTTGACAGGGTGAATTCCTGTTCTTGCCACAGCTCCTCCTACCTACCAGTTTGAAAGCAGGCAAATGCAAGTAGATAAATACATATCATTTTGGTGAGAAGGTAAAAGCATTCAATAACCTTCAGCATATAGTCCTAGTCACCACACGACCATGGACGTGTCTTCAGACAATGCTGGCTCCATCAGCTAAGAAAGGGAGATGATCACTGCCCCCCTAGTATTGGACACAGCTGGACAGGGAAAACCTTTACTTCTAAAACTGAGCTTTTGGACTCGTATTGGAGTCCAACCTCAGGGAATTCTCTCTAATACATTTTAGCGAGAGAGAAGTTCCCTGAGGATGGGCTCCAGCACAAGTCTGAAAGCTTGGATAACTAAACCTGTTACCAATCCAGACTGGATCCTGCAATGTTATCCTGGGACACATATATTTGACTCTTTTATCTTAGATGTTCTACTTATATGCAAATGCTCATAACCAGTGAATTAATGTGCTGAAACTGACCAGGTTAGGGACCCTGACAGGCAGAGACAGCATTTTTTCCCTCTTATTTTCCTGCCCCAAACTAACCTACGTCTTATACTCTGAAATGCTCAGGTGCATCTTATACTCTGAAAAATATGGTGTTTTATATAATTTATATATAAAACATAGAGAACTAAAATAAAGAGATCCTCACTTTTAAGATTGGGATGTATATCATGACCTAAAGGCTCAATGTCCTGATTTTTCACTGCTCCTCACTTTGGGTTTTTAATTCATTTTTATCCATAAAATTGTTTGAGAAGGCTACATTTAGTCTATGACAAAATCCACTAATACACTTTTTAAAATCAACACTGCTGATTGAAAAAAGTGAAGCTTAATCCCGCTTCCAGCAAATCAGTAGTGTAAAGTGAATGATCAGAAAAGGGAAGGCAGGAGAAAGAAATGGATGTAAAGGCAGCATCTAGACAATGTAGTCTTTTAATACAAGCCTATCCTTAGCTACAGAAACCCTGTGAATGAGGATCTATCTTAATATTTTGGCTCAATCTACTGGGTTGTGATTATGGGGAATGGGGGAATAGAGGATGGAAGGCTTTTTCAATCAACTTTCCTGAATCATTGAAGACCAGTATATAAATCTGAACATGTTTTTAAAAAATCTTGTGAGATGGGCCAGGTAATTGGAGCCTTGGCAAAGTTTAACAAAACATGCTTGAACTTTGTGTGACTCTATTATAATGATTCCAACATATGAAGATGTGCCTCTGTGGACGTCAATGTGATTAGATAGTCAATTGCTGTGCTCAAGTATCAACCTTTTCTTAGGTTTTCTTGGCCAAACTGTGGTTAAATCATTGCTGACTTTGGAAACTGTTGACCACTGCAAGTTTCCTTCCCTCCTGAGTTCATGCAAGAAGGAAGGAATTATGCTTCCTTGTTATTGTGTGTCTATCACTCTCCCTTCCATGCTGTTCTACCCTTGTGTTACTCTTGGCTACCTTATTTTCCCCACTCTTGCTTGTTCTCCGCATGGCTGTTGGTGGAATTCTGATGGCTCTTGTTTTATGCCTAAACAGTTCTAGTTTCCCATACCATATGGTCATCCTGATGTTACCATTTGCCTCAATCATCCTTTTTGTAGTTGCTTGAACATCTTAATTGATCTCATGAGCTATGTTAGGGATTTATAACAGACATCAATGTAATTCATCTCATAAGCACGTAACTGTCTTTCTCTCCAATCCGAAGCGTGAATCTCATGCATCTATAAATATGCCCCAAACAGCTTTTTATCCCTGTGGTGATATAAACATCTTGGAAGGTTTTGTCAGAAGGATTGCATGCAAGGGTTTTTTGTAAATGAGAGTATTTCAGCGTGTTATCTCTATTTGCATTTTTGATGCAATTCTCTTTTGTTTGAAATAGTGGGGAACAGAATAAAACACACATCTTCCTCACTGAAAGGATTTTTTAAAAACTAAAAGCAGAAAGGTTGTTATAACCCTACGAAGATGTCCTCAAGTTTGCATTCTGCAGCATGGTCATATGTTGGAACAAGTATATGGAATGTTCTGATTTCTTTTTTTGCTGCTCTTAAGATTTTTTCTAAGGATTTTTTATTTAAAAATCTGTAGCATACAAAAGGAAATGAACATCTATGTGAAGCTGCCCAGATTACAGGTTTGTGATTTTCTGCTCCAGAAAGCATGGGGCTTTCAATGGCAAGTACAATTGCATTATTAATGCAGGCATCTATTGGTTCATTTGTGAAACTTCACTGTGATGCTTAGCACATGTCCTTTACCCTCCTATTAGGATTATATTAAATGTGAACATGACTAATTAATACTTTAACTGTATTTTTTAACTCTCCCAAAATCTAAATGTTTTTTTCTCCAACTATCCCATACTAATCTGTAATCTTTATCATTATGTAACAGTAAATCTAGACAACATCCTGCTAGGTTTCATCTACCAATGTGTAAATGAGTAATGAGAATATATGGGTTGGTTCCAATAATCTATAGCAACCTTATGGGTCAACATTGTCCCTCAGTCAAAATGCTCCTGATTCTAATCTAAAAGGAATGGAGTCATTAAGTTTAGCAACATAGTTCTGGCAGTTATATTTAGATGTCAGTCATTAAGATATCACCTTGGGAGAAATGGTGGAACAGAAGGAATCCTCAAAAGACTGAAGCAAGCCTCACTTCAATAAGCTTTTGAAGAGTGCAAATAAAAGTTCCGCAAACAGAACAATTTTAGCAGGAATGGTCCTTCAATTGGAAATGAGCTTAGCAAAGTTCAGTATTTGATTATGATGACTGTTCAATAAAGAACATGTGCACTGAGTTCAATGTGTCTTTTATCTCATATCCTCACCTTCAACTGTTGCATCACACAGTTTGCCACCTGTGGCGGTTGACCTTCTCTTGTTTTTGATCTCTGCTTTGATCTCCTGGAGCCCACTCTTGGCAGAGGTCCATATTGGCCAGGTACCAACATAAAGTTACCTTTCTCCTCAGCAAGCCTATCTGTCAGGATCTAAGAACCAACAAAGAATAACTTCTAAGCAGTTTACAGAAACTGTCTTCTGTCCTCATCTATGGACAGAAATCCTGCCAGCTAAATCAAGTACTTGCATAATTAAAGATATATTCTGAGAATTTCTAGGATAGAGTTATCTTGATATTCTTCCTTCCAACCAAACTAAACTTCGTTGCCACTTGGTTCTCTGTAGTGTAACCCCTCACTCTCGGGAATCCAGGCTACATTCTACCATGGTCCCATTCGAGGCTACATTCTACCATGGTCCCATTTGAGGCTACATTCTACCATGGTCACATTCGAGGCTACATTACACCATGGTCCACTTACAAGATAGTAAATATGGTAGGGAGTTCTCGGTGTAGTGAACAACTTTCCACTTATCTTCTTCTTGTTCTTTTTTAAACTAGGTGTCATGAATTATTGCATAAAATGATGAGATGAGGGCAACTTCCTCATTAGAAGGACATTCTTGCAAACCTCTATTATGAAAAGGGATGACCTACCTCTTCCTGTGGAGAAAACAGTCTTGCTCAGCAGAGAAAATTAAAGGTTGTCTCTTAGAGTTTTTGGATTGGTGCTGTCCAAACCAGAAAACAAAACAAAGATGTCTTCTAGAGTTGTTAACCTGATCCTATGCAACTTCTGCCCCGGCAATCTCACACTATTCACCACAGCCTACAAAACCTTTGCAAGACCCATCCTTGAATACAGCTCATCTGTCTGGAATCCATACCACATCTTGGACATCAACACCCTCGAAAATGTCCAAAGATATTTCACCAGAAGAGCCCTTCACTCCTCCACTCGAAACAGAATACCCTATGAAAATAGACTAACAATACTGAGTCTAGAAAGCTTAGAACTACGACGCCTAAAATACGATCTAAGTATTACCGGATTCAGTAGTGTCAACCCCTAACCCCCAACATTTTTCCCTTACACTATCCATGATTGACCTCTCCAGGTTCCTAAGAGGTCAGTGAGGGGCGTACATAGGTGCACCAGTGTGCCTTTTGTCCCCTGTCCAATTGTCTCTCCTTTATCTCATATATCTTTTCTTCCTTTCATATATATTCTCTTCTATTTTTATATCTTTTCTTCTATCCTTTTCTTTATATATATTACTACATGACTATTCTCTTTAATTTGTATTGTGTATTGGACAAATAAATAAATAAAATAACAATAAAATAAAAATAATCTTTAATCAGAGTCCCCTCTATCATTAACTTTAATCTTTAACAAACAGAAGTTGATCTCTCTACCCTCTCTGCATTTCTGGAGAGAGAGAGAGAGAGAGAGAGAGAGAGATCAACATCTATTTGTTCTTATCTGATTAGAACTTATCTGATTAGATGTGGTATCTCCCACATTGTTTTGGGTTGGTGCCTTTATGTGTGCTATTGGTCTTCCTTGTAGTTGAACATTTTGATTCATTTACTTATATTTTAATATAGAATTACTGATATTTGACTATATATTGTTAACAAGACATATATACACACACTGATACATTGATACATGAAGAGCTGGTTTATGATTTGTCTGCTTTAAACTAATTATTGCAAGCGTGAGCCCCAATTACTTTTTTTGCGGGGGGTCTAGTTTAACTAACCACTGATAGAGAAGTGAGAAAGGGTCCCTAACAGTTTAATGGACTCTGCAAAGCAAGTATGCAAACATTGTTAAAGAAGCAATCAATCCACTAAATCATTTTTTTAAATTTCCCCAAATCTTATTCAGGGCCACTCCTATATGCTGTTCATACAGTTGCAACATTTGAGGAAAGAATCAGCCTGCCTAACTGAAAAGCAAAAGATCAGGCTGCTGTAGATGTCTTAATACAGAAATAAAGTGTGCTTTTCTTTTATTAGAACACTGACTCTTGTTTATCCTTATTGATTTTATTGGATTAGTATTGACACACTGCATCCAGTGGGACTATTAACAAAAAGCTAGTAAAGCATTAAAGCAAAGCCAGGCTTTTCGTGTATTGCGCTTACAGGATTTGCTTCTTTCTTTCTTTCTTTCTTTCTTTCTTTCTTTCTTTCTTTCTTTCTTTCTTTCTTTCTTTTTCCTTCTTTCCTTCCTTCCTTCCTTCCCTCTCGCTCTTTTATCTACTCACTGCCACCCTCTCTTTCATTGCTAGAATAGAACAGTTCATTGAAATACCCCAAACCCAATGAGAAAATTAGATTGTACAGAGAATCAGGTAGTGACATCCTTGGTTCAATTTGTTTATTATTTCTTAACCCTGCTGTTCTGTTCAAAAAAACTTCCTAATGTTATGTTCGGGTCACATAAGACCCGGACCGAAAACTCTTCATTTGAAGTGCTTATGTTTGGTCAATTTAAAAACTTTTTTCACTTAGAAAGTAGTCTGAACATTTCTGCACACAGTGATATGAAAATTGAAATGAAAAAAGTAAATCTTATTTATTTATTTTGCGGATATATTGCATGCCCCCCCCCGTTTTTGTGAATTTTTTTTCAATTTATGGATAGTTTTGCTTGCAAAATCCATTCTATTTTACTAAAGTTGGTATGGGATTGGTAGCTTGAACATTTCTGAACATAATGATATGAAAATTGAACTGGAAAAATTGATGCATATTGGTTTATTTTGCACATAAATGGGCCCCCATGCTTATACTCAAATAGGCTTATACTCGAGTAGGCTTATACTCGAGTATAAAACAATATGGTCTTATATTCAAAAATAAACCAATAAGAATCATTTTTTTCAGTTCATTTCTATTTTTCTTATGGTCAGGATTGTTTCAAAAGGATATTCCAAATATTTCTAGCCAAATATGTATAAAAAGTGACAATAATGGCACACAGCAAGGCCGAGGGGGGGGGGGTGGCCCTTTTGTGGCAAAAGTAAACCAATAAGAACCATTTTTTTCACTTCATTTATATTTTTCTTATGTTCAGGACTGTTCAATTTAGTATATCAAACCTTTTGGGGGGAAATTCCTTAGGGATTTGTAGCCTTAAAAAGTAGAAATTGACACGAAATTCAGAAAGGATGGGGGGAGGGGCTTTTTGATCAAAATAAAAATATAAGTCTCAATTTTTCCAGTTCAATTTTCATATCATTATGTTCATAAATGTTCAAACTAGTTTTCCAGTTGAAAAAGTTTTCAAAAAGATCAAATTCAAGTACCTAAAAAAATCATTTTGGTCCGGGTCTATATGACCCGAACAGAGTAAACGTGACTTTTTTTTTTCCAGAAAAAACATTTCCCACCCCCACCCCCACAAATATTTTTTTGATGATCAGCATTGTTAAATTGAGTAAATGAATGCCTAAGATTTTAAAGAATATTTCGGATTTGGAGCATAAAAAAATAAAAAGTGAAAATGGATGCAAGCAGCCGAGGGGGGGGGGGGGAGGCCTTATTTCTGATGTTAAAAAACCAATAAGAATCATTTTTTTCAGTTCCTTTATATTTTTCTTATATTCAGAAATGTTCAAGCTACCAATCCCACACCAACTTTAGTAAAATAGAATGAAGTTTGCAAGCAAAACTATCCATAAATTGAAAAAAATTCACAAAAACGGGGGGGGCATGCATTATATCCGCAAAATAAACCAATAAGATTTACTTTTTTCATTTCAATTTTCATATAATTGTGTGCAGAAATGTTCAGACTACTTTCCAAGTGAAAAAAGTTTTCAAATTGACCAAACATAAGCACTTCAAATGAAGAGTTTTCGGTCCGGGTCGTATGTGACCCGAACATAACATTAGGAAGTTTTTTTGCCCAGCAAAAACTAAGCCCCCCACCCCCCCAAAAAAAATTCTCACAGAGAGAACCCCTGAAATGATGAAAAGTCATGAAATTTCAAGTTTCAGATATGCAGGGAAAATGTTTTACAGGGGACTCAAACTTGGTTTCGGGTCACATACGACCCGAACAGAACAGCAGGGTGACACTCAAGCATTGAATTGTTGCTGCTGTTGTTATCTGGTCTTTTTAACTTACATTTTGCCTTGGGAATTGAGACTTGCCAGATGTTGCTAAACTACAATTCCCAACATTCCTCTATGTCATCTGTGCTGCTTGATATTTCTGGGAGTTGCCATTTAGCAACATCTGGAAAACCACAGGTTCTTCACATTCTACTATATGGTATGGCTAGATCTACACATGTTTAATAATTTCCCTAGTTTGACGATGAAAGCTTTTATCAGTTGGATGACTACTAATAATTCAAGATGTGTAGTTTTCCCTGACATTTTATGTCCATGCTAGGAAAAGCCGCTGATATGCTGCTTTTTTTTAAAAAAAAGGAGCTGACAAAATAATAAGGAATAACTTTATCAATAGCAATATCATAGTTTCTTAGCAGTGATAGCTAAATTAAGTTTCTCTGTTCAGAGGCAGTTTACTTCTGAATGTTAGACGCAGGAGAACAAGACCAAGAAAGATCATTGGCTACCTTCAGGTTATACCTGGTATTTCCTGGAAGTATGGGTTTAAGCTAGGATAGAGAATAAAATATTTGACTCAATACTCTTTGCTATGGTGGCACAGTGGTTAGAATACAGTACTGCAGGCTACAGTAACTCACTGCTTGCTCTAGGAATTTGATCCTTACTGACTCAAGGTTGACTCAGCCTTCCATCCTTCTGAGGTTGGTAAAACGAAGATCCGGATTGTTGGGAACAATATGCTGACTCTGTAAGCCACTTAGAGATTGAAAGCACTCTGAAGCAATATATAAGTCTAAGTGCCATTGCTATTGATAACTGGTTTAGTACAGGTTCTTCTACTGGCTTTCGAGTGCTTCAGAAACACAATGAAATCTCATAAGGATCAGATAGGGACTTGTTAAATATGACCATAAGTGATCTCCAAATTTCTCTAGTTAAGCAAGAAGTTGTTAAGCGAGATTTGCCCTGTTTTGCAACCTTTCTTGCTACAGTTGTTAAATTAATCACTGCAGTTGTTAAGTGAGTAACACAGTTGTTTCTCATGGCTTCCCCATTCACCTTGCTTATCATAAGATTGCAAAAGGGGATCACATGACCCTGGGACACTGCAACTGACATAAATATGAGTCGGTTTCCAAGCTTCTAAATTTTGATCATGTGACACTGGGGATGCTGCAATGGTCAGAAGTATGAAAAATGGGTTGTAAGTCACTTTTTCAATGTTGTTGTCACTTTGAATTGTCACTAAACAAATGGTTGTAAGTTGAGGACTACCAATACTCCTTTTGTTCCACTATCATGTCACGGTTTTCATTTCTTTCCAACCCTTTATTCTCTCTCTCATTTCTTTTTCCAGACTTTTTTTTATTCTGTTCCCTCCTTTCAAATCCTGTTCTTTGCCAGTTTTAATAGTCCAAGATTGCAAATGGAAAATTGCCACCCAGATTTCCTTGACAAACATTAATGGACACACTTGAAAAACCAGCCCTTCCCTTCCCTCCGTCATCTAATTTCAGACTCTGAGGGGGCAGACCAAGCAGATGGTTGGCATGGAGGATGATGATTCAGAGCTCAAAGTCCTGGTGAAACATCTCTGAAATCAGTGGGAGAAGCGCAGACCTGACATTTGATGGAGACATGTGAAAAATGAAAAGTTCCAGACAAAGGTCAAGCCAATTTGCCCATTATTTTTTAAATGTAATCATCATGGGCAAGCAATCCTGTAGTTCCATTGAGAAAACATCTCTTTCCCATATTTCATTTGGGCAGAAGTTGGTTCTGGTATTATTTCAGACAGGAGGCTGATATAGGAACATTATTGAAACATACAAGCACTGATTCCCCACCATTGTTACCACTGCCACCCAGCCCAGCCCACCCTACAATAGTATACAGTAAAAATAATAATAGGAATGGAATGAGAGGGTTAACAAAATGGGAGACATAACAAAAAAACAAACAAACAAACAATGAATGAATGAATGAATGAATGAATGGGGAAAGAAAAGAGAGGAGAGGAGACAAGATGAGACGAGACGAGATGAGACAAGACAAGATAGCAAAAGGAACCTATCCTGGATTCTTGAACTCAGTCAATATTGTACATTCTATCTACAGGTACAGGAAACCCTTCATTTATTATCAAAATTGAGCCCCAAATTTCTGCAGCTAAGTGAGACATTTGTTAAGTGAGGTTTGCCCCATTTTACGACCTTGCTTGCCACAGTTATTAAATGAATCACTGCAGTTGTTAAGTTAGTATGAGGGTTGTTAAGTGAATCTGGCCTCCCCCATTGACTTTGCTTAGCAGAAGGTTGCAAAAGATGATCACACGACCCCAGGACATTGCAACTGTCATAAATACGATCCAATTGCCAAGTGTCCAAATTTTAATCATGAAACCAGGGGGCTGCTGAAACACTAGTAAGCATGAAAAGCAACCATAGGCCACTTTTCCCCCCAGTTCCATTATACTTGCAAATGGTCACTGAACAAACTTTTGTAAGCTGAGATCTACCTGTATTAATGTGTTATGGAAAGAGCACCCTAAAGCAAATGCGCTATGGAGAAATCTCATTTTGCATAAAAACTACTACAGCATATGTTGCGAACAAGGGAAGTTAAAAAATCCATTTTAAAAAATTACAGCATATAAGAGAACAAAGATAGTTTTTTCAGGAGGCAACTACACATTCTTTTTTTTTCTTTTGAAGACATTTCACTTCTCATTCAAGAAACTTCTTCAGCTCTGACAGGATAATGGGGAATGGAAGGATTTATATTCCTTTCCATTATATTATATTCAATATAATATGATATGATATGATATGATATGGTATGGTATGGTATGGCATGGCATGGCATGGCATGGCATGGCATGGCATTTATTATATTATATTCCCCTACTATCCTATCAGAGCTGAAGAAGCTTCTTGGATGAGAAGCAAAATGTCATCAAAGAAAAAACAAGAAAATCCAGTTGCCTCCTGAAAAAGCAGCTTGGGTACAACCATGACCTGGTTGACTGAGAATCTCTACAGACATATAAGAGCACATTTCTGCCCTCTTTGTTATGTGGAAATTAAAGTTGGATGTCTTAAAAGTAATATAAAAGGCAAGCCCAATGGAGCAGCAGTATACATAAAAACGGGCAGTATAAAACAAGAATAGATATAGTGCTAAAAGGAAATGGGTAATGAAGGTAAATAGAACACAAAAGTGAGTGAGTGAGTGATATAAAAGAACTACACTGAGGGAAGTTTTGTTCATATGCAAAGAATGAGCAAGAACTAAGTTGCAAAAGAAATATATGCAGAAGAAGAGATAGTTGAAGAAGAAGGGGAAGACTAAGGAAGTTGTTTTGAGTTCAACTGGTGAAATTCTGGGGGGGGGGGGGAAAGGGATCTGAGAAGTTTACAGAAGAAAAATATCTAGTGGTAGATGGATATGATACTACAGAAGCAAAAATCAGGGATCCTTGGTGCTCTCTGAGCTTGGTAGCCTGTTTTTTGGTAGCTGTTCCATCACCCAAACTAGGTAATATCTTAAATGCTAGTTTGCAGGAGAGGCGGAGTAACGACACGGACACAAGAGCTGGATTTAAAACTGGGTCATTTTTATTAATTAAATTTGCATAATTTAATTAAATAAATTAGCATAATTAGCATAATTAACTATAACCCTAAAATGGACCCACAGGGTCAAACAATTGCTTCCGGGGCGGAAAATGACATCAGAAAAACTTCCGGGGCAACTTATGGGCATAGCTCCATGCTAATCCAGGTGAGGGACCACTCCCTCACCTGAGACATTGCCATGCACTTGCATGTGGGAGGTCCCGCTGGCTAACCCCTACCAGGGGAATTAAATGTGCGGGACCCAAAGACAGGTTCCCCCCAATTGCTCAGGTCGCCAAAACCACAAGCCTTTGGAGAGAACCTGTCAATCATCCCCAAAGATGCCCAACAGAGAACACGCAGTTGCTAAACCACCACCCAGTTTCCCCCCCGTAACCTGCTTACCCAAATGACCAAAGGTAAACCAATTAACTTAACAGGGGCAACACACCCCCTAACCGCAAATCCATCTCCACAGTGTGGAATAGGCGAAAAAACGGTCTGAGCAACTGCCAAGTCTGCCAAAAATTCCTATTCGGCCCCATAGGGCGACCCCAAGTGGCACACTGCAAGATAGGGAGGGCGGGTGGGTGTTCGCTTTTTTAGCCGAGTCCGGGGCGAAAAGGCAGAGACTGAGCCTGCCGGCCCTTATATAGGGCTCGCAGGCTCCTCCCCGGACTCGTGACCCAGTAGGCCGAAGCCACCCTCTAGTTTTGGCCGAGATCTCGCAAATCCTCGTGAGATCTCGGCCCCTTTAAGCAAATGGCAGCTACGCCGGCAGCCGCGTCTCCCAGCCCTCCTGCAAAAACGCCGGGGGATGAAGACACCCAGCGGTATTTGCACTGATGATGTTATCTGGTCTGGGTAATGAAATGTCCACGAGAAAACAGCCAAGCTCAGAAAGCCCCAAAGATCCCCAAGTTTTTCTCATCTTATAATTTATTTCTTATTCCTCTTCTGTGCTTTGTACATAATTTTTGTTTACCAAGAAAGGGTATGATGGATTTTGCTGCTGAGGTCTTGAAAGCGATGGATTTGTCTTCTACTCAAAAGGGCTCTCCATAGCCTTTCTTTCGAATGAGGTGAAAGAACCTCTATTGAAGCTAGTAATTAACAAAGTTGATAGTACCACAAATCCTTTTATGTTGCTGAGAAATTTCTATTTCAGATTGAGCAGATTTAGCACCTACGGGCACTTCTAGCATTAGTATTGCTATATGCTATCAATTCTTACTATAAAGTTTCTTCATGGAAAAGCTGCCTTTTATAAATGTCATGGACAAATGATTGTTGCTTGCAAATTTAGCTCATTTTATTAGTCACTGTTGATCACAGAGGAGGGATTAAATGATGAATTAATTGCTCCATGGGCAATTAATTCATTATTACTTATCCATTGAATTGCCTCACTAAAGCTGTCACGTTGTCAGAGCTTTTTCACACACATGCAGTATTTTATTTATTGACATTCTGCTATTTCATTTTAATATTCTTTTTGTTACCATAAAATAAAAACAGGCCAGACACCTGTTTCCCCAAATAAGAATTAACAGGTAGAAATAAAAGAACTACACCTGCAAACAGAGTTTAATTAAAATAACAGGAACTCTGAAAAGCTGTAGGAACACTTTCCTTGCCTACCCTGTGTCAACGATTTGCTCAGTCCTAGGTGAAATTCCATTATATTACCATATAAGGTAAAATAAGGTTATAAGCAGGTTGAATGCTGAGTCATTGGGTGTAAACTGCAATCTGATTGGGCCAGAGCATTATAAAATGCAAAGCATTTTGGCTGTTGCTGTTATGCTTTACTGCATATGGTTTGTTCCTGTAAATAGAAGACTAAGATTGCACTGAAGTGTAAAACTGTTTACTACTTTTTATACAAAAGTGTCTTCGTTATTTCTCTACACTGGTTCCTAAATTGCCACACTATAAATTCTGATATCTTGTCAAGTCCTATTGCGTAGCTCTATATATCCGAATACCCTGGAGAAGCGACAATTATATTTGATTTCATTACAGAATATTATTATTAATCAAGTCCTAAATTGTGTAGGAGCTAAACACAACAACTCTGAAGTCCAGTAATCTAACAATGAAGTTGTCCGAAAGCTTGATGCAAACAAATAATAATAATTAATAATAATTTATTAGACTTGTATGCCGCCCCTCTCCGAAGACTCGGAGCAGCTTACAACAAAATACAGAGCACAAATCTAATATTAAAAACAATTATAAAATCCATACCATCCAATTAAACCATACATAACATGAAACAGCTAAGGGTCAGTTACGTCCCCCAAGCCTGGCGGCATAGGTGGGTTTTCAGTAATTTGTGAAAGGCAAGGAGGGTGGGGGCAATCCTGATCTCCAGGGGAAGTTAATTCCAGAGGGCCTGGGCTGCTATAGAGAAGGCTCTTCCCTTGGGGCCCGACGGGACCCGGAGAAGGCCAACTCTGTGGGACCTGATCAGTTGCTGGGATTCGTGCGGCAAAACGCAGTATTATGGTCCGATGCCATGTAGGGCTTTATAGGTCATAACCAACACTTTGAATTGTGACCAGAAACTGATTGGCAGCCAGTGCAGGCCGTGGAGTGTTGATGAGACATGGGCATATCTAGGAAAGGCCATGAATGCTCTCGTGGTCGCATTCTGGACGATCTGAAGTTTCCGAACACTTTTGAAAGGTAGCCCCATGTAGAGAGCATTACAGTAGTCGAACCTTGAGGTAATGGGGGCTATTCCAGAAAAAAATGTTATTTAAGAGCATTAAGTTCAGCATTCAGCATTCAGCATTGGCATGATAACTTTAGTTCAGCATTCAATACCACTTCACTTCAGCTTAGCTGTTCGGCTTGTGGGAGGGTATATTTTTGTATATAACTCTGGATTCTGTTGACTTTTTTTGCTCTTTTTAAATGGGTGCCATTTCTCTTCCAATCATTAAAAGCTATTGCCTTCAAACACCTAATAAATAATCTTCTTTCATCCCCTACTCCACTCTCTGATTTGTTCTACCCACAAACAGTGCAAAAGTGCCAAGCTCTACAAAGCTAAGAACAACAAAGAACCAACCAGTGGAACAGCTTGTCTGCAGAAGTTGTGAGCACTCCAACACTTGAGACTTTCAAGGGGAGATTGGACTGCCAATAATGATAATGATGATGATGATGATGATGATGATGATAATAATAATAATAATAATAATAATAATAATAATGATAATGATAATGATAATGATAATGATAATGATAATGATAATGATAATGATAATGATAATGATAATGATAATGATAATGATAATAATAATAATAATAATAATAATAATAATAATAATAATAATAATAATAATACTGCAAAACTACTGTGGCACTTCCGACTTCAGACTGACCGAATTCTGAAGCATAACACACAAGACATTGTGATCGTGGAGAAAAAGAAAGTATGATCATCGACATCGCAATCCCAGGGGACAGCAGAATTGAGGAGAAGCAGCTAGAGAAATTAGTGAAATACGAAGATCTAAAAATCGAGCTGCAATGACTCTGGCATAAGCCCGTGAAAGTGGTCCCAGTGGTACTTGGCATGCTGGGTGCAGTGCCAAAGAATCTCAGCAGACATTTGAAAAGCATTGGAATTGACAAAATCTCCATCTGTCAATTGCAAAAGACCGCTTTGCTGGGATCGGCAAACATAATTCGCCGCTACATCATGCAGTCCTAGGTGCTTGGGAAGCGCCCGACTGGTGATGAAATATGAAATCCAGCATAGTGATCTCATTTGCTGTGTTGTACTGACATAATAATAATAATAATAATAATAATAATAATAATAATAATAATAATAATAATAATAATAATAATAATAATAATAATAATAATTATTATTATTATTATTATTATTATTATTATTATTATTATTATTATTATTATTAATTAGATTTGTATGCCGCCCCTCTCCTCAGACTCAGGATGGCTCACAACAATAACAAAACAGTGTACAATGAACAAATCTAATATTTAAAAGAAAATATCTAAAAACCCATTATTTAAAAAACATACAACACAAGCATACCATACATAATACTATATAAGCCTGGGGGAGATGTCTCAATTCCCCCATGCCTGGCAATAAAGGTGGGTCTTAAGCAAGGAGGGTGAGGGCAGTTCTGATCTCTGGGGGGGAGTTGATTCCAGAGGGGCGGGGAATTGTCTGAAATGATATAGGGTCTCCTGCTTGAGTAAGTGGTTGGACTAGATGACCTACAAGGTCCCTTCCAACTCTAATAAATAAATAAAAATATCATCCTCAAGGAAAAAGCCTTTTGAAAAATCACTTTTGTGACAACTATGACCTCAATTACTGAGAATCTCCACAAATGGGGTGGGGGGAGATAAAATAATCCTAACATTTCAACAATTAGATGAATCCTTGTGGAAATAGAGGGGGGAGGGAAGGAGGGAGGGAAATTAAAGTACTATTAATTGATGGTGCATATGCCTTGATTCGCCTCCTTCATTTTGCAATCAACCACATCCAACTCAACAGACTCATTCGTCACTCAGTACAGATTTTGTAGATAGACAAGATTCCTGACACTGAAACTCTATAAAGATTCTCAGTCATCCAGATCATGGTTGTTCCCAAGGTACTTTTTTTTCTTTTCAGGAGGCAACTGGGAATCTCTACAGACTTTTAGCTATACAATTTGGGATTCGAATGGTGTGGGAGTGGGAATGGATTTCCAGAGAAACAAATTGCAGATTACATGAACCAAGGCATTACTCAAGTGACCCCGAGGACATGGATAAACCTCCAAGTGCTTCAACAACCCGATAAAAGGATCCAAATTACCAGCTGTCTGCAAGGAATATAAACCTTTCCATTCCACACTATCCTGACAGAACTGAAGAAGCTTTTTGGAGGGGAAGTGAAACTTCTTCAAAAGAAAAAAAATCCAAGAAAGTCAAGTTGCCTCCTGAAAAAAGGATCTTTGGGACAACCATGAGCTGGATGACTGAGAAGTTCTACAGACATTGACTGTAGATTTCTCCATCAGTTCTTCCTGCTTGGCACAAGCCAGCAAGATAAGGAAAACATAACTTCTTCCTAACCCATTTTTAACCAGTAACTATACAAAACATGGTCATTGTGAAACACCGGGAGAGTGGCACATGTTTTGTGCTGGTTGTATGATCAGATGGGAGGCAAAATGGGGATTTAAGAATGGAGCAATCAGCATCATTCCAAGCCTTCACCCATTGTTCACCCATAGGGCTAAATTGAGATGGCTTTCCTTTTAGATCTTTTGCCTCCATAGCTTCTAACCAGATGGTCCAATTCTGTTATTTTGTCAGCCCTTTTACATAATGTTTTCCTAAGACAGTTCAAGAGGAAAGAATAAAAATAAATGGTTGAAAACATTTTTTTTTCTTTTGCCATTTCAATTGATTGAAGTACTTTAAAATTTAGGGACATATCAATTGTGAACAGTTGAGTGAGCTGTCCACTTGTTGATAGTGGTTGTTTAAAAACAAGAACAGGAAGCATTTGATCAGAGACACATTTCCATCTGTTTCTGCAACTGACAAAAGTATATTAGAAAGTTCTATTAAACATAAAACATCATAGGCACCTTCGTCAATAGAATGAAGATTGACAGCATCTTCATTCTCTTACATGCTGTGAAGGGGCTAGGCAAGACATCATTAAAGGAATTTACAAAGTTTTGATCTGTACTATTTTCAACAGGACTAATTCTGCTAGTCTTCAGATATATAAAATTGGGCCAAATCTGTCCATCTGTATAACCTAAATATAGAGAACCCATGGGTGTGTTCTATTTCTCCAATCCATGGTTCTTTCAATAGTGAAAGATGAGGTTGGTGGAGAATGACTTCACTTACCTACATCAAAATATACTGCTAAAAAAAAAATAAAGGGAACACTCAAATAATACATCCTAGATCTGAATGAATGAAATATTCTCATTGAATACTTTGTTCCGTACAAATTTGAATGTGCACAACATCATGCAAATTGATTGTCAATTGGTGTTGCTTCCTAAGTGGACAGTTTGGTTTCACAAAAGTTTGATTTACTTGGAGTTATATTGTATTGTTTAAGTGTTCCCTTTATTTTTTTGAGCACTGTACATTAATGTATTAGAAACATTTATTAAGAAATATTACAGTTTTACAAATATATATATATAGAAATCCAACTGAGGAAGAGCTGCAATTTCAATATAGAGCCAATTGTTTGCTTAGTCTGGAAACCTGCTTCTTCATTGGAAGTTAATAATCTCCAACAGCGTCTCCCCCCCCCCCCCCCCCCTTACTAAAGTGCATAATGGAATTGTGGATAATCTCTGGAAAATATTTCTTTGTATTTAAATTATGCAATACTTCTCCATAATGGCCAAAGTTTTCAGGCATTTGGGTTGCATTTGTTCAAGGTCTCTTTTTTAAATATTTGTCAGCTCAGGAGGCAGGACAATTTATAGCAATTGCAACACTTCCCTGTGATGTGTTTTGTCCTTTCCCATAATATCAAACTTCAAAGATGAAAGGATGCTTTAGATGAAACACAGTTTAATTATTTTATCTCATAATGGATTCTGGGAATCTTTCCTATCTGATGCTGTTAAATATGACAAATGAAAAGAGAGTTTGTATTCCCAGCCACAATGATTTAATGTACGCTACTGAAGGATCAAGCATTTCCCAATAGGGTCACTAGAGCCCATAGGGCCAATATAGCCAAGTCTGTCCAATTGTGGAACCAGACTTCTTAGAGAAGAAGGTGAAACAACTTCTAGAGATGGCTCTGAAGTGTAAAAAGGCAGAAGTGGTCCTGCAGAAACCAAGGCAGACACGATGGCCTCATTGGACCAGAAGTTTATCATGTTGATCACCAAAAATTCTATACTGGCTAGAAAAGATTCTCCCTCTCCTGTATTGTTCCTTGGGTGGCTGCCAAGGAAAAAACCTAAACTGAATATAATAGTAAGCATACCACTTAAACAGAAATTAGTTATTTCTAGTCTAATGGGGGGAAAAAAGATTAGGGGAAACCCGATAGCAGTGTTCCAATATTTGAGGGGCTCCTACAAAGATAAGGAGGGGAGGGGGGGAATCAAACTATTTCCCAAAGCATCAACAGGCAAGATAAGAAACAATGGATGGAAACTAGTCAAGGAGAAAAGCAACCTAGAACAAAAGAGAAGATTCCTAACAATGAGAGCAATCAACCAATGGAATGGTTTGTGTTCAGAAATTGTGGGTGTTCCATCATTGCAGGTTTTCAGAAAGAGACTGGACAACTATTTGTCTGGTATTATATAGGACTCCTGCTGACCTCGTGGACCTCCAAGCCCCCTTCAAACTCTATTATTTTACGTTCTAGCCAGTGAATGGCTACCAATAATTTTACTACCACACTATGGGTGTGGCTTCTGCAGGACGCCCTGCATTTTCTTTCAACATCTTTCATGCAAATTGGGTGCTCTGCAGTGGAGCTCCATTTTTGCTACCCCACTGCATTCCCTCCCATCCGGGCAGCAGCCCACCCCTAGTTCTAGCTGTCTCTCACTAATAAAAGGAGAATATTTGTAGCTCATGCTTGAAATTAGGGGTCCTTGGTGTTCTCTGAGCTTGGCTGTTTTCTTGCAGACATTGAATTCCCCAAACTCAGTAATATCATTAGTGCTACATGAGGCTCACACTTGTCATATTACCTAGTTTGGGTAATGAAACATCTGCCCATACACACACACACAGAGAGAGAGAGAGAGAGAGAGAGAGAGAGAGAGAGAGAGAGAGAGAGAGAACAGAGAGACAAAGCCTTGGTCTTAAACTAAACTTTCACAATCAGAATAGCTTAGCATTTAGTGCCTCTCTGTGAAGCAGTATATAACCTCTGTAAGCGGTTTACAATCTGGCGTCCTTGTTTTACTGACCTTGGAAGGATGGAAGGATGAGTCAGCCTTGAGCTTACTGAGATTTTTTCTCTTTCCTCCTTCCTGGCCTCGGACGAGCTTCCCTCTCTCCTGCCTGGCTTCCCTACAGCCTCACGCGGCCACCTCCTGCCTGAGGTGCAAGCAGAATCCGTGGGTGGAAGTGGCACTGGCAGCATTTATGCTTCTGGCAGCACCCGTTCACCTAGCTACCCAGCCTGAGGTGGGGGGGATGACCCAGGAAAGAGAGCATGGGAAACGCGATGCAAATTATCACCTCAGTGAGTGACACTGGTAAGGTTGTAAGTGGAGGATTTAACAGTTCACTTGAACAATGATGATAATTCAAGCCACTCCCACCTGATCACATGACAGGCAAGCCACGCCTACCCAGTCACATGACAATTAAACCACACCCACAAAATAAGCCACCCCCACAGTGTGGCAGCAAAAAACATGGCTGCCCATTACTGCATATGGGCAATTGTGAGGCTTCAATTTGTGAGGCTATTGGTCTCCCTCCCTCAGTCCCAGAGTGCTGGCTATTTAGAATTTCCTTTCTGCTTGCTTAATTTGCATCCTCTCCTTTACAGATTATGATTATGACCCCATTTTAGATCTTACTATTGTTTCTCGCTTTCCTTTTTTGTCACAGTTCTCTCAACTATCAGTAGCCCTCATCAAAACAGATTTGCATATAACATAGTGAAGATGGAATCTGGAAAGTTTAAAGTTTGTTTTTCTGCTTCATTATGTATTATAATGAATGGATTGTATTTATGTGTGTGTGTGTGCGTGTGTGTGTGTGTGTGTGAAAGCTGTGTCTTTTGGTGATCCAACTTTGATGCTTAAACATATAATTTTGTCTTTGTATGTATATGTATTCAGAAGATTTACTTCCATGCAGTACACTTTCTTGGTTTCCCTTCCCTCAGTTTGTCTAAGTTGAAAACCATTCTCCATTCTCTTCTTTGCCTGATCCCCGCCACAGTTCTCTTATTTCCATTTCTTAGGATGTTCCTCCAAACTAGAAACTGTTCTGAAGCTCAGATTTCTGCTGATTATTCCTGTAGAAGTTCAAATCAAACAGTGCACATAATTACCACATGGAAAACATTGCAAATAAAAGAAAGAATATCCATTTGATCCACCTTAAACCAAGTCTAATTCAACCACCCTCAGTGGAAAAAACAGCTCCATGCTTTGCCAGAAAATAAATTATATGTCCTGGGATTTCCAGAGTGAGATGTAAAATTTGTCTTTTACACACCCAGCCCAGGAAGTTTTTAAACATAAAGTGATGCTGTAAGTGAACATCACCCAGAGTGTGGTCAATGAATCAATAGTGTGGCCATTCAGAGTCTAAATATTAGCTAGTAATATCTCAGTCATTTATATTACATTATCCTTCAGATAGTTTTAGGGCAAAAAGGCAAGGACTTTCAGAAAAGTCAAGAAATAAAAGCAATATCTTGAGCTTCTGCCTTGTTACATCAAACACATTATTCTTACTAGTGTAGGTGAGAGATACATACCTACATACATAAAAAGTGAAAAGTGAAACATTCCTTAAAGTTCACCACTTAGTCTAATTAGGGGCCCTCTTAACTTTCTATTCTGCTTATATTTATGTATAGAAAAATCCTACAACCCTTTTCAGCTCCACTTAGGGTTAGAGTTAGGGTTAGGCCTAAGATTAGGGCCAGAAACCTACTTCATAATTAAATTCAGGGAGATTTTGTATGGAAAGTGACCCTCTAAGCATTCAATTTTGGCTAAGTGTGTATTTTGTACAAAATATGTGAAGGCTTGTAAAACAATTCACACAGTTTTCTCCTCAATGCATAAACTATAGGACTCGATATATCCAGCAGAAGTTCAAAAGTTCTCCTCCAAAGAGGAATCATCTCATCACTTCTCTCAAATCTTCCCCAGGTGGGGGATTGCTCTCTTGTTTTTCTTTAATTATGTTTCTTTATTCTATGGGACTATTGTTTTAAAAAATTATATGCTTTTCCTTGTTGGATTTATGAAGTTTTTTTAGCTAATGACATTTATTAATAATATGTGTTACACTTTGGGGATTTTTTTTACAGGAGTGTTTTATAAAACTATAATTACAAGAGTTACTCTCTTCTTTCAGTCTATAAGAGGGAATTTTAATCTTTATGGCTATATAGAAGTATAGAAAATGGTTGACTTGTAGAGTTTCCGATTTCTTTGTTGATGCTTAGTAGCAATGAAGGGCTGCAAAAAAATTTACTACCACACTGTGGGCATGGCTTAGTGTGTGGGTATGGCATGATATGTGACCAGGTAGGACTGGCTTGCCGTTCATGTGACCAGTTGGGAGTTACATAACAATCATGTGACCAGGTGGTGGCTTAAAAGTCATGTGACTGAGTGGGAGTGGCTTGCTGACCAAGATACTGACCAACTCCCTCCAGAGATTAGAATTGCCCCCACCCTCCTTGCCTTTCGTAAGCTTCTTACAACCCACCTCTGCCGTCAGGCATGGGGGAACTGAGATATTCTTTCCCCCTAGGCCTTACAATTTACGCATGATATGTTTGTATGTATGTTTGGTTTTTATAATAAGGGTTTTTTTAGTTGTTTAGTATTGGATTGTTACATGTTGTTTTTTATCACTATTGTTAGCCGCCCTGAGTCTGCGGAGAGGGGCAGAATACAAATCCAATCAATCAATCAATCAATCAATCAATAAAGATAAGTTTTCTTTTAAAAAAAATATATTTTATTAATTTTTCATAAAAAGACAAACAAGACAAACAAACATCAAACATATATAGGTGCTTGGACTCTTTTTCAGTTGATTAAGTCACATTATTTGAATAACCACAAAAAGAAAAAATGAGAGACAGCATTATTTGTTGTGAAGCACAGTAACATTTTAAGGTTTTATACTGAACCCACAGGGTTCAGTATGATAACAGATTAGGCAAGTATCTCAAGTTTTTTTAATTGCTCTAAAAGTTCAGTTTCAGATAATAATTAAAATGATTAAAGCATTTATGGGTAAAACATACTATTTTATTATTTCCTATTTTAAAAGTAATTAAGGATCATACTAAAGTACTAGAGAAGGAAGGACAATAAAAAAAATATTAAGTATTCAATAAATAGTGCATAAACTTACTACTCCCCACTGCGTTCCCCCTCCCCCCATGGGGGCAGCGGCCATTACTGCTTAGTAGATTCAAGAAGGTTTTTAAATCGTTCTTCATATGTCTAATTTATTATTTATTTTATTTATTACTTAGATTTGTATGCCGCCCCTCTCCGAAGACTTGGGGCTAATGCTATGGATAAGCTACATTATGTCCTCCCTCCCTCCCCCCTCCCAATAATTTCCCACAAGTTCAGGGTTTGCTCTCTCTTTTTAATCAACCATTGATAAACTATTGTGGCATTGGTAATGACAGGAGCAGACCACCCATTTTGTCACATAAGATTGCTTTAATGCCTAAGGCAGGATGAGACCTCATGATCTAAATTTTATATTTGATTGATTTCTATCACATTTCCTGCTGCCAGCCACCTGGTAACCACTATTTTCATGGATATGAAATCTGATCAGCTAACAATGAATTGCTTTGCTATCTTCATTGAAATATCTATGAAAAATATTGAAGTCTGCTAAATTTAGAATATTGCAGAAAGATACCTTGAAACTTCTCTTCAGGAAAATGAAGGAACTGAGGAATTGTCTATCTACTTCAGTCCACCTCATGACCCTACTTCATCCTTGGCCTTACTTCAGCAAACTAACTATTAAAATATGCTGTACCATTTTGAGAACATAAAATTCAGTGATAGTTCAAACTGTTTCTTTTCTTAAGTGAAATACATACTTTGTTTGGTATCTTGAAAATGCTACCAAGATAAATTGCATATATAGCATTCCCACAATCTGCTGTGCTAGGAATCTTGCCAAAAATAGAGAGAACATTAGCCTGACAAGATTTATTCCACTAAAGTTTATGTTCCTCACTACTTTCTAATATATATTTTTTAAAAATACTGAAGTCAGACTGACCAGTCTGTGGTTGTCTTGAACATTTTTCCCCCCTCATTTTTTAAAGACCAAGAATATTAGCCCTCTCAAATCTCAAGAAACTTCACTCTGTTCTCCAACACAATTGACAGAGGTTCTGAAAGTTCATCAGCAAACTGTTTTAGTGCTTTTAGGATGCAATTAATCTGCTCCTGAAGCCTGGAGCTCATTTAGTTGGTTCCTGATAACCACTTTTACCAGCCTTGAATTGCACTCCTGACACCTACCTTTGTACCCAGCTTCCCCATTTGCAAAGCACGCTCATCAACACTATTGCAGAGAAATGCCATTCCTTGCAGAAAGAATCTCAGAAACAGTTTAAAGCTTTTTCAGACTTACCATCTGTAGCATTTAAGAGGTGCTAGTTTTGTTTTGTTTTCAATAAGTGTACGCAATGCCATAATGCATTTTATTTTGAAGTTAGCATTGAAACTGATGTGCCAATATTTTTATGAGCTCAAGGCTGTCTTTTATAAACTGGGAGCATTTTTGTTTTATTATTTTATATTATTTTATATTATTTTATATTATTTTATATTTTATATTATTTTATATTATTTTATATTATTTTATATTATTTTATATTATTTTTAATTTTAATTTTTAATTTTTTATATTATTTTATATGTTACATTTTATATTTCTATTTTTTAAAATTTTATTCCTGCCTTCATTATTATTATTATTATTATTATTATTATTATTATTATTATTATTATTTTATTTATTGGATTTATATGCTGCCCCTCTCCGAAAACTTGGGGCGGCATATAAATTTTATATTTATTTTATCAGTAACTCAAAATGGCAATGTATCTAATATTATTTCCTTTTCATTTTTTCCTCACAACAACAACCTTGTGAAGTGGGTTGGACTGAGAGAGAACGATGGCCCAAAGTCACCCAGCTGTTCATTCCTCACTAAAGCAGCACTAGAATTCAGAGTCTTGGGGTTTCTAGTCCAGCACTTTAGCCACTACACCAAACTAACTCTACCACCATATACTGAATTCCAAAAGCTTGATGCTGTGCACGACCTTGCTCCAAATAATGGTGAATTCATGCTGTCTAACTGGGCAAGCACATTAAAGGAAGTAGCACGTTATAGGTTTCTGTAATAAATCTATGGCCTGATTAATCTTAATATTGCATCAAGTATTTTTTTAAAAATGCCACCATGAAACTTAAGTAAGTTCAAAGTACATATATGCCTTTGTTCTGAAATATCCTTGCTTTTATAATACTGAATGTAATTGAAGTTTGTCAGCACTTTTGCCATCTAAGTGCAGATGAGATATATAATTGTACCTCATTCCATGGGTGGGTTCCATTTACCTTCACCAGTGATTCGCATCATGATGTTTCACGGGCATGTGCTCACTCCACTTATGTGCACATGTGCTTTCCATCATGCAATTCTGCTTCCGTGCATGCTCAGTCACTATAATCAGCCCAAAACAAAGCTGAGGAGCTGATCAGCTGTGCTTCGGGCAAGAGAATAAAGGTAAGTATAGATCCTGGGGAAGATGGGAGAGCCCTTTTTCAAGCAGCAGCAGAGAAAAAAGCCTTCCAAACAGTAAATAATTTGGAAAAATATCTCCAAAAAAGATGGCGGCACCCATGGACTGGCACCAACCAAATCGAATCTGTGATGCCATCAGGACATCACCAGCGGATTTCTACCAGTTTGGGCGATCTGGTCCGAACAGGGAGAAACCCAACCCTGTCTTATTCCTGTTCTGTCTGGGTCCCTCCAGAAGCAACACCAACCCAAAAAGAGAATCCAGACACACTGGTAAAAATCAAAGGCAGTTTATAGAATTCAAAGCAAACACAGGTAACAGAAAATGTCCTTACAAACAGGAACACGCTGAAATTTCAAAGATGTTTCACGAAGGCCATGAAGTAAAACAGGATTCTTGCTGTCAAAAACAATGCTGGAGATAACAAACATATGCCTCCCCCAAGTCTTCCAGTCTTCTAGGCCACAAGCCAAGATCAGAGATGCCGAGAAGCAAAGCAGGGTCACAGAACTTCCAGTTGATAACACTCCACATGGCTTAAAGGGCTTGCCTGCCTTTTAAACCCTGCTGAGGAGAACCACACCCAAACCCAGCTGTTGCCAATTCAGTGATGCCAATACCTTTCTAATTGGTCCCGTCTCTGAGCTGCACGTCGCTGTCTCATGTCAATTATAGCCTGTGCTTCCTCATCCAATGAGGACAGGCTACTGGCTGGGGAGAGCCCCCCCCCCGGGGCTCTCAGGCTGCTCCCCCTCATCCTCTTCCTGACTTTCCTCTCCCCCATCTGCCTGGTCCTCCCCCTCCTGTTCACTGTCCTCCTCCTCCGGGCCTGGATCCAGCAGAGACGCAGCCGGTCCCTGAGGAGCCTCAGGCTGAAGCACAACAATTCCAAGTGACAGAACTACTTTATGAAAGTGGCTATGCATCTGTGCTATGGATGTATATGTGACTTTTCCTGATCACAGATTTCCATAAATATGTAAGACGATGCTCTCTGGGAATTAGACCTTCCGAAATTGACTCACTTCCAAGAAATAGCCATTCTGGCTAAGAAAATTTGGAAGTTGAGTTGGAGTGACTTCCAAACAGAGGGAGTAACTCTCAAGATTCTCAGCAAGAGCCTCAGGTGCTGGGAAAATTTGGAATTTCCTGGAGCAGGTGGGCAAATGTGGAAGTCCCCTCTTATCTTAGCAACAATCTATGAAGACTTCAGAAGTTGTTTCTGTTCTGCCTGGTTAATTACCAATAATTAATCTACAAGTAAGACTCAGATGCAAAGGCAACCTTATACAATTTGTCTTTATCAAGAAATGTGCAAAAAAAACCAACAACAACCAGCGATGAGATCATTGGAATGCCAGGCCATCTGCCAATTCAGCCGTTATCAGCAAAGTCCTGAAAGCTGGCCTAAATAGGATAATAAATTCTCAGTCATTAAATTCTCGGTTCTGACAGTTTACTCACTAAGCTCCATTCAAAGCCAGGATTTTAGAATCCAGGAAGATTAGGAACGGCTCTCTGTTGCAAGTCTTTGCTCTCCATTGTAGGAACATTGATCTTCCACACCCACTTTCCCATGAGCCTCTCTATTTATACTGCTAGGGTGACCATAGAGATATTTAATGCCCGAATCTATATCTATAGAGATATTCATGTCTATCTCTCATTCTTCTAATTCTAGCATCTAAGATTGGGTCCTCGATGTTGCCATCATCCTCTGACTCAGACATTACCATAGCTGGGGGTTCTACAGTCTCTGGCAGTCCCCCAGGTTCCAACTCCCCTTCACTTTCACTCCCAGACTCAGCTGGCAAAAACATTGGCCTAGGATACCCAGACAGACCCGGCTCATCCTCCTCAAAATTGGTAACCAGCTGAGCTGGCTGTGGATCACTCACAATATTTTCACGGGCAGTAATTGTTTGCTCTCCTGTAGTAACCAATTGCTAGATCTGATTTGGAGATACATTTCTAGGAGGAGATTCAGAGCAGATGAAGAGGTATTTATGAGACTGTGAGCTGGATTTTCTTTCTACGAGAAGCTACCCTTTTAATCGGGTTGCTTCATTAAATCAGCCCACATATTTCACCACAATCATTCTTCCTACAATTATTTTCTTGCATTTTCTCTCCGGCAATTAGTTGGGAGCTATATGCAGATTCAACACTCAACCTCTTCAGGAAAGCCAGAGAAATTTCTTGTGTGCCCGTGTATGACTAATTGTACAGACTTTTCCTTAAAATGCACATGTTTTACAGGGTGTTAACAGAACACTACCTGTATAGGGGTAAAAAAAAGGATTCATTACTAGCTCTGAGCTATTGATTTTCTTTCTGTAGAGGACAAACAAGTAGAAAGAAACCTCCTAGTTACCTGATGATGGGGGGGGGGACTTGTTTTGTTTTAAATCCGTAGGCAATATAGATAGAAGGTGACAAAGTAGATACGGACAGAGGGGAGGAAGGGGAGGGAAAAACAGCAACAGCACAATAACACCACCTAGAAGCTTCAGTGATGGAGAAGCTCCAGTGATGGAGAAGCTTCAGTCAAGGATTCTTGTGGCTCTGCAGCAGACATTTTAGCCATATTGTTCTTTTTATCAGCTGCAGCTGGTATTTTCACCAAAACCTCAGAAGATCCCACATGATTTTATGCCAAAGTAAATTATCCCTGACATCATTAGAAATAGTGATGTTACAAAAGCACACAATTAATAAAATCTGTGTTGCTTGGAAGTAAGTGCTATGGAAGCAGCTGTACAGTTTTCCTTAACTTTCTTCTCCTGTTTCTGATTTCCGGCCTCATCCTCAGGCTATTTTTCCATTTCTTTTGATGGTGTTCCTAAATGAATCTCACCGCCGAATAGTGCCATCAAAATAGAAACATATTCTGAAAAGGGGTCCCCCCCCTTTTTTTTGGATAAAAAACTAAAACAAAACTAATTTTGCAGAATCCATTTTAGGTTGGTCACCAAGATCAGAGGTTTAGTCTTCTGAGCTTTTGGTCTCATGTTGGAACCCATCCTCAGGGAACTTCTCTCTCACCAGAGAATGTGTCTTTCTAATTGGGGTGGTTATAGTGAGAGAGAAGTTCCCTGATAATGGACTCCAGCATGAGTCCAAAGGCTCAGAAGACTAAACCTCTGGTCCCAGTGACCAATCCAGACTGAATTCTGCAACATCATCCTGGGACACACATATTTCCCTTCATTTGTAAAAGTAATTTCCTTCAAATTAAATGAAGATATACCTGTTGGAGGTCATTTACCTTTTCTGAATTGGATTCTTATCTGGTGTAGATTTATGGGAAAAAAGGATTTAAATTTGGGAAATAACTTGTGTAAGGCCAGGAAAGGAACATGGGTTTACTTCTGCCTCCTAGAGGGCAGCAAGGCTTCTGAGAGAAAGTGGGACATTTTGTCTTTCATATCATGTGAAATCAGGTGTGGGTTCGAACTTACCTCACTGCCGGTTCGCTTCCGTCCATGCCTTGTTGGCACGCCTTGTGGGTGTGGGTGCGCAAAGTGCATGGGTGCATGTGCAGTGCCAATTTTTTTTTTTAAGCCAAAGAAAAAAGCCAAAAACAAGATGGCAACACATGCACAGTGCCAGAAACTCAGCTTCTGCACATGCACAGAGGAAGAAAAAAAACCACAGAAACCCCCCCCCCAAACAAAAGATGGTAGCACACATCATCTGGTTCCATGATGCCATCATGACATCACCAGTGGTTTTCTACCTGTTAGGGAAAACCTGTCTGAACTGGGAGGAACCCATCTCTGTGTCAAGTGCTGAACACCTGAATAGACGAAATGCTAGAGTTTAAACATAATATTACAGTAATTGAACTGGAATATGCCAGTATCTGTAACAAGGGTTACTATCCCGCTTTATGATCAGCAAAGTATGAAAAGCAGGCTTGGCAGCTGTTAAGAGTCAGATAATGTGGCATAGCAAAATATAATTTTTTGCCTGCGGTGTTAAAGAATTTATAATAGGAGGCCTCATTTCTACTCAAGGTCATCTAGCTTGAACACTTACTGTGAACACATATTCACAGTATGTTGAATATTGGTGGATTATAAATGACGGTTTTTAATTTAAATTGGGGTTTGGACTTCTTGTTTTAGTTATTATTGGATTTCAGAATTGTATTGTTATTTCATATGTTGTAACCCACCCTGAGTCCTCCAAGAGGGGCAGGATAAAATCCAATTAATAATAATAATAACAACAACAACAACAACAACAACAACAATAACAATAATAACAACAACAACAATAACAATAACAACAACAAAACAACAACAACAACAATAATAATAACAACAACAGCAACAACAATAATAATAATAATAATAATAATAATAATAATAATAATAATAATAATAATAATTTCTTGTGCATTGGGTAATATTTTGGAGGGCATAGCAGAAGCGAACCATATAAAATTATGCTCAACAAATACTAAAGAAAAATATGAAAATCAGAGTACTTTAAACTTGTCTTAGGAAATAATATGAGTTTCTTTCTGGTACCCTTATGCATACACTATCTGTAATAGGGAGGTGTGTGTGTTTGCATCTGCAACATCATTGTGTCTAACAAGGAGATGTTATGTTTATGAAATTATTTAAGATGCTGGGTTCTGGAACAGGGCAATTAATTTTCACAAGGGTGACATGAGGAACTGGGACTGTTGTAGAGGGCATTGACTTGTCCCCCCACCCACCATGCCTCCTGCCATCTCCACCCCATCCCTGTGCTGCACCACCTTGCCTTCTCCACCTCCCTGCCACAGTCACCAATGCCATAGACTGGGCAAGGAAAACCAAAGGGCCTGATGTGGTCAACAGGCTGTAAAATGGCTAGGTATGTTCAGGTGGGTGAATATTTGTAACCGTGAAGCTTAATAATCTAGGAAGCATATATTTTTTGGATCGCATATTTGGGAGTAAAGACATTTTCTTTCATGCTATGTAAACATGAACCAACTAAGATGTGTTATTTTGGTAGGATCATCCTTGTAGATGCAGAGGTGTTCAATGGCATGGAATGATGGTACAGAATCTTTTTTACAAGAATAAGGACCATGCAAATTCTTTGAATCTAGTTCAGGACATTGGGGATGGATTTGAAGCATCTATTGTTGAATTACAAAAGCAGTCATATTTTTCCATGCACATGACAGCTACAAAATTTGCTTGCTCCTTGCTATTTCTATATCTTTGAACATGTTATTATTTATATCCCATCCTTACCATGTTTACGTGCAGTTTAAGGCTATTTTCATAGAAACAATGACCCTGAGAGGTGGGTTAGGTTGAGAGACAGTGACTGACCCAACATCACACAACTGGTATTCATGGTCAAGAAGACACTAGAACTCAAACTTTCCCAGTTACTAGCCTGGTGCCTTCACCACCAGACCAAAAACACTCTTTCAATAGGCTTTGATTCTCCCACCACTCAAACCAATAATAACTACATATGTACACATATATGAAAACAGCTAGGAACATATTATGGATTAGCTGTGTGAATCTGCAAAGAGACGTGGCTGCTTTAATAATTTGAAAAAAGGTGCTTGATACCACAAGAATTATCTCATTTGGAGGATGTATCATCCAAAGGAAAGACAGTCAGTACTGCATTTGTAAAAAGTGAGTCAAAGATATATCCCAATTTTGTAGGCTTGTTGTTCTGTCCGGCTGAAATCTGAGATGAGATGGAAAGCAAAATGATTTGGGATATCTGACGTATGAATTATCATTGGAGGAAGTTTGCTTATAGCTGCCAAGGTCTCTTCTTATGGCAACTTGGATTGGATGTTTTCTTTACATTCAGTTCTTTGGAATGTATTCTCTGCTGAGCTGAGAGTTCTAATTCGTTTCTTGGCTTTTTAAAGTCCTTAAATCAATTGTTCGATTTAATTGTGAATCCTTCTCATTCATTTGTAATATTCTTGGTTTTAACATGATTTTAGAAGTTGATCATTTTTACTGCAAATGACTCAGATGCTTTGGCAATATTGTACAGAAAGTAAATTATTCTTCATAATTAACATGTGCGAAATAGTAATATTAATAACTAATATTAACAAGCAACTGTCTGCCTCAGGTCCTCAGGAAGGATTTGGTAGGTGGACAAAAATTCCAAACACAAAATAGAATAGAATAGAATAAAATAGAATAGAATAGAATAGAACTACACAAACATCTGGCTGACTATATGACCAATCATAACAAATCATGTAATGAGAAATGATTCTTATAAGTTTCAGGCAATCTTAATATTTTCTTTATAATGAGAGATGAGTGAAGTTCTGTCCACTGTGCTACCATTTCTGGCTCACATTTGTCCAACAGATCATGCCACTAAGCTAAGAAAACATTTCCTTTCTGTCCAATACATAACGATTGAGTGTCTCAATTTAGTTCTGTTACAACAGGGGTGTATGAATACTCCCTTCTATTTTATTACTGCCACTTCTGGAGACAGCTTCCACAGCTGTGCATAAAGCTGCATCTGGCTTCCTAAGCTTGCCCTAGAGAAACTGGCTTGTGTGAGGAAAAGGTGAATGGTTTATCCACAGAGCGATAGTTCTGGAAAGTAATGCTAGAGCCTGCCCTCTATGTTTTTCTATCAGTAGCCTTTGGACAGCTTTATGTGCTAGGAATTAATAGGTGAGAATGACAAAAGGTTAGTTGAAGATAAAGCAAGAGTGATATTATACAGAAAAGGAGGCATATTTATCTGTGTATGTGAGAGAAACTCAGTGAAAGGTGAATGGGTGGCTAGATGGATGGACAGATGGATAGATGGTTAGGAGAAGAAAATGAGTATAGAAGAGAAGATAGTGAGAAGGGACATCATCACTCACTTTCTTAGGAGAGAATGTGTCCCTTGACCTTCAAACATTTCAGAATGTCTAAATCCTTATAATCCTGCTTCTAACTTTGCAAGAAGTTGGAAATCTCTGGTTTGATATAAATTTATCCCAGTTTATACGATCTTTTTTTCTTAGTAATTGAAAAGCTCGGGTGCTTTAATCTTTATTTTTGCTGTTGTCACATGAAAGAATGTCAACCTACATCCTCTCAGAAACATTCTCTTGTTTCTTGCTTTTATACTTCTCACATACTCCCTAGTGCGAAAATCCTTACATATTTGTCAAATTCCAATTTCCTGCTCCCCAGGCATCAAAAGGTTGAGACACTTGAAAGGTATCGGTGGGGAGGGCTTTGCAAAACCCGTTAAGGAAAGGTGAGCTTCCTCCCCCTCAAAAAATTGTCCTCTTTCCATGAATACTCTTTGAGAAAGGACATTTGTTTCAAATATATCTTTCTAAGGAAGTAAAGGCCCAGTTAACAAGGAATGGCAAAGGGAGAGGGAAATATCTCTCCAACTAGGTTAAATTAGCTGGGTTTTTTTTTTAAATCATTATTTTTTATTAAAAATAGCCTTGACTCACAAAATATGCTTGAGATAACTTATTTCATGGGATTCCGAAAGATAGAAAAGTTTTATGTTAATGAGCATTTTTTTCAAAGGGAAAAAAATGGCACAAAAGAAGGATCATTTTGACAAGCATCCCCCAAAACAGAAGGGTTTACGCAGCTCTGCAGATTCCCCTGTACCAGAGGCACTTCTTCATGAAATCACGCAAACTGAACTTTCCATTGGCGCTTTGGGTCCCCATGTCAGCATATGTCTGCCAAGCAAGTTGTCATTCCAGTTCTTAGATCTAGTTACCTACAAGTACATGCTACAGAATGTCAACGTTGTTTGGGGACTATGTGTGCCTAGTAGAAGAAGAAATCTATTTGGGGACTGTCACTCATCCTCAGTGTCAAGATACTTGGAAGAAAAGGACTGGGGAAAACTCCCAATGCCTTGTCCATTCTTTTGCATTGTGACATGCATAGCAAGACGTACACTATCTGCTTGGAAGGAACTTTAGAAAAGGTCACCAAACAGTAACCTTTCGGGATATTGTTGATGGTGATCAGACTGGCTCATCTGTTTCTAGAGGCTAACAACAAGGCCATCTTCCATAGCATCAAAATGTTATGGTAGGAAAGTGTGTTTCTTGGTTTAACTTTTGGATGGCTGTAATGACAGTTTGTTGGGTTTTGAGCAGTGAGTTTGGCAGCAGACTCCAAAAGCTAGGCAGGTCCAAGAGAAATATTGCATTTGATTGTACTAAGATTAAATACATTCAAGACGATTAATTTTGTTTCTGGCCCAGGTATTTAATTTCATTCCTTTTATGTCACATTAAAAGCTGTAGTTATCTGGCAATTATTAAATGTTGTGGGTCTACAGGTCGCATGGCCTGCCATATATTATATGTTTAATTATTCTGCTTGTCAGCATCCAGTATTGCAACCCACCCAGTGTACAAAAGCTACTTCCAGAATGGAATAAATATTAAGTCTAAAATATTCTGAAACTATGTTTAATGCACATGCATGCATTTCAATTATTTTACAGTTTGAATAATTAACTCCATTGTGATTAAAGTCGGTGGCACAAGGAATTGCATGATGTTGAAGGAAGATAGCGGTGTCAAACTGGCAGAGCACAGGCTGCATGCTTCACATGCAGGCCAAACCCATCCCAACGCCTATTGAGCAACGGACATCATTCAAATATAGCAAATGTCACCTACTCAATGAACATTTCTCTGCTCCCTGCTCTAGTGTTGAAATTAGGGCAATGGAAGACCTCTTAAGATCTAACCACAGCTAAATTAGCACGGCCATCTGGATCAACTGCATCATTTTCAGCCTGTGATCTCTCAACGACTGGAATAATGCAGCAACGTTTCACTTCGGATTAAATAATAATAACACCATTGGGGAAAAGGAAAATGATAAGTATAATATCACTAAAGCAATAACAGGAGATCAAGGGAAGTGGCTTGATACCAGCATGAAAAATGTAGAAAAGGCCCAGCGTCCATTCCCCAAAGTGCTAACTTTTTAATATACATGCACATGAAACAGAAAGTATGACACTGAAAATTGAAACTCATGAAAATTTATGATGGATCCCTTTTAAAGGTATGGGAGTTTTCCCCAAGTCTAGGCATGGGGGTCATTAATCCTTTTGTCCATTCCTCATAGCAAAAAAATTACAAAGAGTGTGAAGTAGAAAATCTGGTCTGGATAAGTGGTTAGAAATATAAAATGTGACCTTTTAATTAAGGAGTTTGTCATACCTTACATTGTGGCATTTCTAGCAATTTATGGCACCTTTATTCACTGTCTCACCCTCTGCGGTGTTGTTCAACGCTCAGTATTATATGGTGCTTAAGGAACATTCTTACTAAAATCATAGCCTTCGTTAGAAAGGTATAATAGAAATGCCTAAGACCTATCACTTTTGGTTTTTTTTTAAAGAAACATATTGTGACTAATATTATATACATAATAGATGGGAATGCTGCCAAGCCAATTCATTGCATAATTTCCTAATTAATACAATCTGTAATAATTAAATATCCTTTGGAGAATTTAAAAAACATTTTATCGTACATGTGCCGAAGTTCGTTTTAAGACTCAATGTCTCAGCTGTTTGCTTATTTTTAATTTGGTCTTCCAAATTGCCAACAGCATTATTGCTGTCTTGTGGACCACTCATTTAACGGATTTCATTTCTTAAATGGAAAGAGGTGGGGGAAAAACAACTCTCTCTTAATCCAGTGCCATTGTGGAATATTGTGTCAATAGTTATAGGCACATTGAAGGATAAAATGAACATTAAAGATATGCTTCTAATTTCCTGATAATGTACCATATTTTTTAGACTATACGACACACCTTTCCCCCCACCCAAAAAGACTGAAAATTTGGGTGTGTCTAATATTCCAAATGTAGCTTTTTTTTGTTTCCCCAGCTCTAACTAGGTTCTAATAATCTTCCCAGCTCTTCCCAGCTTGCAGGCTTGTTTTCATTGCTACTCCCTTCAAAAATGTTTTTTTTTTCAGCCCTAATGAGATTCTTATGATCTTCCCAGCTTGCAGGCTTGTTTTCATTGCTACTCCCTTCAAAAATGTTTTTTTTTCAGCCCTAATGAGATTCTTATGATCTTCCCAGCTTGCAGGCTTGTGTTCATTGCTACTCCCTTCAAAAATGTTTTTTTTTTCAGCCCTAATGAGATTCTTATGATCTTCCCAGCTTGCAGGCTTGTTTTCATTGCTACTCCCTTCAAAAATGTTTTTTTTTCCCAGCCCTAATGAGATTCTTATGATCTTCCCAGCTTGCAGGATTTTTTCATTGCTACTCCAAAGAAGATTTTTCCCCCCCAGTCTTTGCAGACTTGTTTTCATTGCTACTCCTTCTGAAGAAATGTTTCTTTCATTTTCTTTCAGGGGATAAAATAATGTGCTGAAGCTGACCAGACTAACGATGCTAGTCACATGAGAACCTGGTAGGTAGATTTTTTTCCTCCCCCAAAACTAAGGTGAATATTATACTCCGGTACATTTTATATTCTGAAAAATATGGTAATCTAGAGCCATGGTGGTGAATTTATGACATATCACCATTCTTTGAGTGATATTGCCGACACCCACCAACACCCAACACCTATTCTAAAAGGCATATCCCTTTCTCCTGTAATTTTCAGAGGTTGAAGAGACTATACATGAATCTCACACAGTCTCGGAACCCACTGGAAGTTGGGTATAAAGATATGCTCTTTTGCAGCCTCCAGCAGATTGTTGGTGGGGGTATAGTAAGGGTTATGTTTTCTGAAGCAATTGACCTGAAGATGATTTCAGGAAAGTCCTATTCCAGTCCAACCCCTGCTTAGGCAATCCCATGGCCCCGGGATTGGTGATCGTAAATATCAATATTTCTTAGTCCTAACTTGGACTGCTGCTATAAAACATGTAAGTAACATTTTGAGATCCTTTATTCACTATTGAGTTATAGTAGCATTCGCCTACCCTTACAGACAAATCTTTCTCCAAGTCTAAAACACCTAACAGTCTATTTTATATCATGAGGCAGTCCTTGGAGAATGGTGAATCAAGGAGTAAAATGCTATTTCAACACTGGCATGGCTAAACATTTATTTAACCCCTTTTCACTCATGCCCTGAGATTGAGATTGAAGGCAATTTGGGCACAGAATGGACAAAACATGTTACCAAATGATACTTAATCCTGGTTAAGTATAAGAGAGCTAGGTAAGATTCTCAGATGTCATCTATCACTGAAACATCCAATTGTGACTTTTTCAGTGTGAGTTATTGTGCTATTGATCTTTGAAGACATAAAGAACTGTTGCCCATAGGCAATAATTTGCTATCAGACAGAAGCCACATGAAAACTGCGACTTCCACTTAACCAGTTTTTTTCTGATTTTTAGGTGTCAGGTGCAATTTGCATTGTGCCTTTCAAAAGTCCCCAAAAAAGACAGCTATGACTAAAGACGTCCAAAGTCACCTCGTTGTGTTTATTTGCTTGTGTCTCTGAGCAGTTACATTAATTCAAAATGAGCAGCACTCATTTAAATTAATTGTGACCCTGATGCTGTAAGGTGATGTTGCGGATTATTTGAAAACCTACAGTATGTTTCATGACATCATCGTGACATGATGTAAAACATCATGTGACAGCTCATATTGCCCAGATGTCACCACACCTTGCATCAAGGTCTTTAAAACACCTTTTGTCAGAATCCTAATTGCCGTGTATTTCAGTCTCCTTTTATCTTAGAGAAAGAAGCAGAAGATTATAGTCATATCCAGTCTACAGCTTGCCATGTCTAATATTATTAGGTGAATAATTTATTTCATTGAGTGATGTTTCATGCCAACTGCATACAGAAATCTGACAGCACTGGCTGCTATTCAGATTAGCTCATTTGGCCAGGTGATTTGAAAGAAGAAAAAGGACTTTGCTGAAAAGTGGTTGATGCAATTTAATTTTTCTGGGATATATATTGTATATATATTTTAAGGATACTTTAGCCAATGGATGCCATTATTTTTGCATAATTTAATTAGGGACTTTTGCTTGCTCAGGTGATAGCGGAACAAATATATAATCTGGTTTATGCTAAACCTATGCAATTTTTCCCTCACAAAGCCCCTTTAGAACTCACCAACCATGCACTGTCAACTGCCATTGACTTTTTCAAATGCCAACTAAAATAAGAATTTTACCTCACAAAACAAGCCTGATGAGTGACAGCTTGGTAGAAGATTCATTTCAACTTTTGTCCTAAACTACCAAATTAGATTTTAGATAATCTTTTTCTTTCACATGTACTGTGAATTACTTTATATTTATGTCCCTGGTCTATTTTTGCCATTAAAAATGTGCACATTTCCTGTGTGTGTGTGTGTGTGTGTGTGTGTGTGCGTGTGTGCGCGTGTGTGCACGCGCACACACCCATCAGTGGTGAAATCTAAAAATTTTCCTACCACTTCTTGGTGATCATGTGGCTTGGTGGTCATGTGGCCATGTGGCCATGTAGGTGTGGCTTGGTGATCATGTGCCTGGCTGGGCATGTTGTCAAAAACCAACTATCACATTTTTCACAAAAATAACACAAAAGCTACAAAACTGACTCACACAAAATGCAGAAGCAGCTGGACTTCACACAAAATGGCCCCTGGAACAAGCAGGAACCTCACAGGATCACAGTTTTTTAAAAAGTTAAAAATAAAAAAAGTTCTCCCTCTCAGCTAATTGTCAAACAGCTGATCACCAGAACCTTTTTTTTTTACTTTTTATAGTACTTTTACTACCAATTCCAGTGAATAGGTACTAAAAATACTTTAAAAAGTAAAAAAAGAAGATTCATCAGCTGTGACAATCAGCTATGTCAGTCGTTGGAACCTTTTTAAAAAAATAACACAACTTTCTAAAAGCATTTTTACTACCGGTTCTATGAAGTGGGAGCATTTGTTACTTTCATCTCCGGAGAACCAGCCCGAATTGGTAATGTTTCACCCCTGGTGTGCCTGTGCGTAGACAATTTTTATTATTTGAGGAAAGTCACAAATATATGTTTTAAAATAAGTAAATTCACAAACTCAGAAATGATGAAGATAATTTAATTTCTTTTTATGACTGTGTAATGCATGCATAGTGTATGTGTGTATTTGTGTGTGTGTGTGTTTATGCATGTGTATATGCATGATCAAATGCACTTGTACTTTATTACTAACCATAAGTCCCACTAACCTAAACAGGACTTGTTCTCAGATAAATGACTACAGAATTATAATTACAGAATTATTTATACAGTGAAGAACAAGCCATGAAGTTGTTTGATTCAAAACAAATTATTAGCAGGAACAGTTCTTTCTAGTCAAGGGAAGAGCTTGGTTTAAAAGTAATCACATACAAGAAAGCAAGTCTTCATTTGCAAGTTCCAGTAAAAATATTCAGACCTATCACAAGTGATTTACAACCCATTCTGGGCAATGGCTTAAGACTGTGCCAAATAGCCCTCCAAGAGCTGATTTGACTGATCCACATGGGCAACCCAACTGCTTTAATAAAGCTGAACAATAAGCGATGAAAATAAAGTTTGATCAAACAGGCAAGATAGTGACAGAGTAAATTGGGTGCTAAAGAACTGTTTGCAAAAGTTTGCCATTTGGAGATATCAGAAATCCATCCTTAAGATGCTATGGTAGCTAGAAGTTAAAGGAGCCAAAAGTTCTTTATGAGTTTGGAACATTTAAAATAATCCACATTAGGACCCTCTAGCAAAGGAAGGGGTTCGTCCCATGGAAGCCAAACTAAAACTTAAGAAAAACAATTCTTGGAGCTATGGGTATGTAGACACACATGCATGCCAAGGAGAAGAAAGGAAATAAGTGTAATAAATTGGAGCAATGATTAGAAAGGTTAGTCTAGAAAACAAATAAAGGTAATAAGAGACTAAGATTTAAACTAAGGGGAAGGGAAAAGCTATGGAGGTAAGCGAGAGAGGATGGAGAAAAAGTATTTTTATCAGCTGGGATTCTACTTCCTGCATCTTATAGGGGAGAGGCACAATTTTTAGTGAGTGCAAGAGATTCTGGAATATCAATTGGCAATTCATACAAGATGTCTAGAGAGGACCTGGCAAGTTTGAACAGCGAAGAAGTTGGCTATTGAACCAGTTGGTGGAAATCAATACCTAAAGAATCAAAAGGAGCCTGTAGATTGGATTCAGAAGAGCTAGAACAGGGGTCTCCAACTGTGCCAGCTTTAAACTTTAAGACAGCTGGCTGAGGAACTCTGGGAGTTGAAGTCCATAAGTCTAAAAGCTGCCAAGGTTAGAGACCCCTGAGCTAGAAGGAAGGAGGGGTAAAGCAGACAGGAAACAGGGGTGGAAAGTGCAATGTTAAACGTTTGCAAGGATGACCTATTGTAGTGTACATTTATCAAGGGAAGGGGCAGAAATGGGTTGTTTCACTATAGTTCTGCATCAGGCATATACAGCTAGTCCTTGACTTACAACCATTCATTTAGTGACTGCTTGATATTTCAATGGCACTGAAAAAGAATGACTTAAGGCCATTTGCTTTAGAAGCAGAATAACAGCACGAAGACAAGAGCTGGAATTTAAATTGGGTCACTTTATTTAAATTAACATAACTTTAAATAACATAAATGTAAGCATTATAAACAAGTGCAACCAAAGGACCTGCAGAGGCCAAACAAACTAATGGGGTGGAAATTACATATCAAAACATTCTTTGGCAACTATGGGGCATAACTCCAAGTCACGCCCTTGAAGCGTGTGGGAGGAGCTCACTCTCCAATCCCCTTTGGGAAATTGGATTAGGTGAGTCCCATGGGCATCCCCCCTCCAATCCCCAAGGTTGCACAAACCTATATTTCCTGGGGAGAGGCGGCCCATCATCTTTGAAAAGATGCCCAAAAGGAGAATGTACAGTTGTTCCTACTGCCCATTTCTGCCAAAACCCCAGTCACCAAAGGGAATGCAAAATGACCAAATATGTATCTACGTCGCACCTCACCCTCTAACCAGTCCATCCTTAACATCAGTGTGGAATAGGCGAAAAAAAGGCCGCACCCGTAGGAGAGGCTGCAAAAATTTCCTATTCGGCCTCGAGGTAACACCATTCAGGCACACTGTATGATAGAGGAGGGTGGGCGGGTGTTCGCATTCAGGATGTCGAGGGCAAAAGGAGAAGATCCCATCGTGCTGCCCTTAAATAGGGAGCATCCGGTACCTCCCTGAAGCCCAGGAGGCAGCCCGCCATGTTGGCGTGCTGCTAGATGCTGACATTCCATCAGCTGACAGAAGATGGGAGACACGCAAGCGCGGAAGCCACGTCTCTCCGGCTCCAACACAATTTCAGCCGGCATTTTAAAATGCCGGCCGTGCATTTTTCACACTTATCATCGCAACATACTCTTGCTTGTATGATCAGAATTCAGATGTTTGGCAACTGGTTTGCATTTGTGACACTTGTCCTGGGGTCACATTTTGTGACCTTCTGACCAGGAAAGTCAATGGGGAAGCCAGGTTCACTTAACAACTGTGTTACTAATTTAACAACTGAAGTGATTTACTTAACAACTGTGGCAAGAAGGTTATAAAATTGAGCAAAACTTAACTGTTCAGCTTAGCAACAGAAATTTTGGGTTCAGTTGTACTCATAAGCAGAGGACTACCTGTGATGCACCTTTGGGGAAGGTGCTGAGATTATTGTGTATAGGCAGCAACACAAACCAATCAGAATAGAGCTGGAAGAGACCTTGGAGGCCTTCTAATCCAACCCCCTGTTCAAGCAGGAAACTTTATA
Organism: Erythrolamprus reginae; assembly: GCF_031021105.1. Lineage (NCBI taxonomy): Eukaryota > Metazoa > Chordata > Lepidosauria > Squamata > Dipsadidae > Erythrolamprus > Erythrolamprus reginae. The sequence continues at coordinate 174,083,100 of NC_091950.1, read as the reverse complement.
CCAGGGGTGTCAAACCTGCGTGGGTTGTTTGTGTCACTGTTGACTTCACCCCTGCCTGGTTTAGCAAAGGGAGGGGGAAGGTCCTGATACATCAAGTGATGACAGGAGTTTGACACCCATGCTGAACAACATTTCAGAAAAGTGGCTGTCCAGTCTCTTTGTGAAAACCTCCAGTAATGAAATACCTACAACTTTTGTTTCATTAGTTAGTTTTCCTCTCTCTTAGGAAGTTTCTCCTTAATTCCTGGTTGCTTCTTTTTTAGCCACTGGGTTAAAAATGTGTTCTCTGTCCCTATTTTATCCCAAATGTATATTTTAGTTACAACTTGTGCTTACAAATGGACTGTGTATTACTAAAAATGATGGATGGTGTTGTCCTTCCTTGAACTGATGAAACATGCTGAAAGCTACAGAAGGCTTTCCAGACCTGCAGATAACAGACTGTATGCTAAAAACATGAAGCTTCATGCCTTTGTTGCCCTAAGGAAGAATACCACCCACCATTTTTAGTTATAGGCAGCCTGCTTGCATCTAAGAGCTGTGCTGGCATAGTGGTTAGAATGTAGCACTGGGGCTACTTCAGCTAACTCCTAGCTGTATTTCAGCAGTTCAAGGTTGATTCAACCTTCAGCCCTCCATCCTTCCAAGGTGAGTAAAATAAGGACTCAGATTGTTGGGGGCTATATGCTGATTCTGCAAACTGCTTAGAGAGGGCTGTCAAAGCCCTTTTACAGCCCTCTCTAAGCAGTTTGCAGAATCAGCATATTGCCCCCAACAATCTGGTATATAAGTCTAAATTCTATCTAAGAGTTGTCCTTAAGTTGGATTTTCTTAACTTGAGAACTGTCAAATGAAGACCAATAACTCCGAGCAACCCTTTCTTTGGGATTCAAGCCGAGATTCCTCTGAACTCAACAATTTCCCATTGTTTGCATATTTCTTGTATTTTTGTAGATTTGTGTGTATTTTCTAAAGCAAATAATGATAATGAAAAGGTTAGCTTTGTTCATGATTGCAAGCTCAATATTTTCATTATGTATACAAGGCAATATTTTATACTTTCCTTATCTATACAATCCTTATGGCAGGAGATTTTTTTTAAAATGAATTGCTTAAAACAGTGTTTCTCAATGCTGGGAATAGCACCGGCAGACTTACCAGCCGGTGCCTTTTGCAGGAGGGTCGGGACAGCACGGACACATGGCAGCCGCCATCTTGGATCTCGGCTGAAGTCTCGCGAGATTGCGAGGCTTCGGCCGAGAGTCAGGCCAGGGTGGCCTGATTGCTGACGTGGCCGGGCGGGGCTTGCCAGCCCTATAAAAGGGCGTGCAGGCCCGGGCTCGGCCTGTTCGCCCGGACCACGTCAGAAGAGCAGACACATGTCTGTCTGCTCTTGGAGCCTCTTTCGGCGGCCGCGTGTGCGGCCGCCGCTTTTGGAAGCCTCGTTGGAGGCTTGAGGAGACTGCAGCTCGTCGCGAGCAGCTGGAGCAGCCCATCCGAGGCCTGCGGTCTGCCCCTCTTTCACTTGGAGCTCTCGGGCAGCATCCAGGCTCTAGGCTGGAGTCCGTCGTGAGCCCCCCCGCTTAGTAAAAGGCAGCCGCGTGTTGCGGCTGCCATCTTGAGAGCCTCATCGGAGGCTCGTGGAATGGTCCGGGGCTTCGGGTCCGGCGGGGAGGCTGGGCCTTGTGCCGTTTTCGGCTGTTGCCCCCTCTATTTCGTCCGGGGGGATCGTTCCGGTCGCCCCCTCGGGAACGTGGGGGACCGGGCGGGGGGCTCGCGTGTGCGGCCCCCCCCCGGGTTCGTGGCCCCTGTTCGGAGGGCAGTTAGGCCGTTGGCGGCAGCTTCCTGCTGCTGCGCTGCCTGTTTGGGCAGAGGCCATTTGCTGCCCTCTTTTGGGGCCTGGGCGGCCCCGGTTTCATTCATGTGTAAAATAAGAACCATGGTGTAAAACAAAACAAAACAAAAATAATAATAATAATGAGACTGATAATTATGGTTAAAATTATTTAATATATTTATATAGAAACATAGAAGTCTGACGGCAGGAAAAGACCTCTTGGTCCCTCTAGTCTGCCCTTATACTATTTGCTGTATTTTATCTTAGGATGGATATATGTTTATCCCAGGCATGTTTAAATTCTGTTACTGTGGATTTATCTACCAAGTGTGCTGGAAGTTTGTTCCAAGGATCTACTACTCTTTCAGTAAAGTCATAGTCAAATTTCAGTTAAAAAAAAAAAAAAAAGTTATAGTCAAACATTAATTATTTAAATATTTTGGTAACCCCACGGTAGCTGTGCCTAGGAGGGTGATGAGGCCCTCGGCCAGGGCTAGCCAGGAAGGGCCCCCCGGCGGGTCCTGCTGGGGGGGAATGCGGTTGGTGCCACCCGGTCCCAGTTTCTTGGGGTTTTTTCAGGGGGGGGGTTCCTGTAACCAGGTTTGGCCCCCCGCCGGCTCCTATTGCGGGGGCACAGGCCCCTGGGGCAGTTTTTTTGCTAGGGCCTGGTGTGTCGGCGGCGGGGGTTTGGACCCGGCCGACGCAGGCCGTAGTGCCTCCGCCCCTTTTGACGGCTTACCCGTCGGGGCCAGGGGTATTAGGTATGGGGGCCACCACAGTGTGGGACCCGTTATCTGCATGTCATGGGTTTGCTGCAAAGGGGCTTGTTTCCGCCCCTTTTGTATGTACAGCCATGCGTGCGGGAGGGCGGGGTTCCCATGCTGCTTCGGTGTGCCCCTGCCCCTAAAAGGGGACGGTTAAGAGGGGAAGGGGTCCAGGGAATAAACCCCACCTACTGGGGGGAAATGGGCCCAGCCCAATTAATTTAAAAACGCTCGAGGGTTGGTTGAGGGACTACCACCCTCGCTGAAGAGCGGCTGCTCTCTTGCTAGGTTTCTCACAGGGATTCAGGATCCCTTTCATGGGGCTTTGGGCAAGCCTTCAGGTCCGACAACCTCAGGTCGGTTGTAGGACATGAAGGCATTGTTCGGTCCAGAATAGCAGAGGAGGTGGCCGAGGGGAGGGTCCTTGGGCCCTTCCCGGAGCCGCCCTTCCCGAATCTTGGGGTGTCCCCATTAGCGGTGGTCCCCTGGAAGGCGAGTGGTGAATTTAGGTTGATTCACCACTTGTCTTTTCCTAAAGGGGAGTCAGTGAATGATTTCGTTCCTGACGAACTTTGTTCAGTCCGGCACGCATCCTTTGATGCGGCCGTGGCCATGGTAAGGGAGTGTGGGGTTGGAGCCCTTGCGGATAAATGCGACATTAAGTCAGCATCCCGGCTCCTCCCCATACACCCAGACGACTTCGAGCTGTTGGGCTTCCATTTCGGAGGTGGTTTTTATGTGGACAGGGCTTTACCCATGGGTTGCTCTGTCTCATGCTCTCATTTGGAGAGCTTTAGCACCTTCTTGGAGTGGGCGCTCAGGAGGCGCAGTGGTCTGGGCTCGGTCGTTCACTACCTTGATGGATTCTTGATGGCGGGGCCTGTGCGTTCAGAGCAATGCTTTGCTCTAATGCGGGACTTCGAAGCCCTTTGCGCTCTGTTGGGGGGTGCCTTTAGCCTCTGAGGGGACCGAGGGCCCCGCCACCAAGATTACCTTCCTCGGTATTGAATTGGACTCAGATGGTGCAATCTTCTAGATTGCCCCTGGACAAGTTGACTAAAATCAGGGATAATCTTGGTACGGTTCTGGGCTGCAGGAAGGTCACTCTTCGGCAGCTCCAGGAACTAGCTGGGATACTTAATTTTGCCCGCCGGGTCGTGGTGCCGGGCATGGTTTTTTCTAGGAGGTTATATACTGCGATGAAGGGGCTCCGTTTGCCCCATCATCGTACCCGCTTATGTGCAGGGGTCAGGGCTGACCTCTGCGTGTGGCGGGAGTTCTTAGAACGTTTTAATGGGTTGTCTTTTTGGAGGCAAGAGCTTCTTTTGGAAGCTGAATTGCAGTTGTGTTCTGAGGCTGCAGGGACTTGTGGCTTTGGGTTTGTGTTAGGTGACCAGTGGTGCGGGTCTGCGTGGCCTCCAGAATGGAGGGCCTCTTCATTGGTTAAGGATTTAACCTTTTTGGGAGCTCTTCCCCTTGATAGTGGCCCTAGAGCTTTGGGGTGAGCAGTTTAGGGGCAAGACTGTGCATTTTGGTGTGACAGCCTAGTGGTTGTCCATGTTGTGAACGCCCTGTCCTCTAAGAGTGACAGGGTCATGCAGCTTGTCCGCCATTTTCGTGCACAGGTCCTTGTCCCTGAACACATTGTTTTTGGCTAGGCATGTCCCCGGGTTAGATAACGGGGTTGCTGATGCCTTGTCCCGTGGTCAGTTGTCCAGGTTTCGGACCCTGGCCCCATGGGCACGTGTGTCGCCAGAGGCTTTTCCTGTCCCCCTTTGGAGCCGGGGTGGGCTCCTGGGCAGTGGAGAATAGAGGCTTGCTGGGCTTCGGCACTCTCGGGAGTGTCTGGCACTCTGGGGGGCTTAGCAGCAGGCAGGTGAAGAGTTTGGGGATTGCGGGTTACCCCTATAGCTGGCCTGCCCCAGTTGTGTATCTGGCCATATTTGTGTCCAGCTTAGGCAGCGTGGCCTTTCAGTTAGGACTATTAGGTCCAGGTTGGCCGGCTTCGCCTTTTGTCTCAGGTGGGCGCGTGGTTATTGATTTATGGTGACTTCCGCATTGTGACGGTGCGGGAAGGTTGGGCCAGGACCTTATCGCAGGCCGTCAGGTCATTTTGTGCCTTCCATCTCATTACCTCAGTTAGGTGGGTGCTAGTGTGTAGGGTTTGGCCAGGCCAAGTAGGGATCCCGCCATTAGGGAACGCTCGTTCTCGAGAGGTGCTGCCACTAGTGTGGTAATGGCGTTCTCAATACGGAGAATTCGGGGAAGTCGACCGCTGGCGGTCAACGGCCTGTTTTAGGGTATGAACGGCCTGTTGAGGGTCCGGGGTAAGATCTTAGGCCAGGTTCCCCTTTGGTCCCCTTCTATTCAACCCCGCCAGGACGCGACCGACGGTGTTGCTTTGGGTCATTACCGCTCCGAGACCACTCAGCAACAAGGTACCGTCAGGGGTGGGGACCCTGCCGTCGTGGCGGCTGGGTCCTTGTTGTCTGGCGGGGGAGACGGGGTGTGTGGTGGGACAGGCGTTTCTACCGCTATTGCTGGGAGGGCGGCATCCCGTTGCTGCGCCAAGTTGGTCCTTGGAGGGCGGCATCCCATTGCTGCGCCCAGGTGGTCCTGGGAGGGCGGCATCCCATTGCTGCGCACAGGCGGTGCTGGGAGGGCGGCATCCCATTGCTGCGCCCAGGTGGTCCTGGGAGGGCGGCATCCCATTGCTGCGCCCAGGTGGTGTTGGGAGGGCGGCATCCCATTGCTGCGCCCAGGTGGTGTTGGGAGGGCAGCATCCCATTGCTGCACCCAGTCGGTGCCAGGGGCGGCATCCCATTGCTGCGCCTGGATGTGTGCTGGGAGGGCGGCATCCCATTGCTGCACCCAGTTGGTGCTGGGAGGGCGGCATCCCATTGCTGCGCCCAGTTGGTGCCGGGGGCGGCATCCCATTGCTGTGCCTGGATGTGTGCTGGGAGGGCGGCATCCCATTGCTGCGCCCAGTTGGTGCTGGGAGGGCGGCATCCCATTGCTGCGCCCAGTTGGTACTGGGAGGGCTGCCTCCCATTGCGGCACCCAGGTAGTGGGTCTTGCACCTCAGTGGCAAGGACCTGTGTGGGCCTGGGGGTCTACTTTAGATCTGCCAGGCTCGCGACGCCTGCGGTGGCTTCGCACTATGCGGCCCTCCACGCAAGTGGTGTGGTCGAGATCCTCCCGGGGATCACTTGGTGGGACGCCATTTCCCTTAGGGCCCTTCACCGGGTTAGATGGGGAGTTATTAAGGCCCTGGGTACGGTAGTCAGAGAGTTAGGCTGGGTGGTAGTGGCCCATCCCTGCATCACCATAGAGCAGCTGTGGCTTTACCTGGCTGCTGGTCTTCCTCTGTCAGAACAGAGGAACACCATTTTTCTTACAGGACCTGCAGTGGGGTCTGCGTGAGCTGGCGCAGTTAGAGGGGGGAGTCGGGGGGGCCAAGATAGAGATCTGACCCCTGCTCCGTGGCAGGTTAGGGGCGGAAAACTGGGTGGTGGTTTAGCAACTGCGTGTTCTCCGTTGGGCATCTTTGGGGATGATTGACAGGTTCTCTCCAAGCTTGTGGTGGAAGCGACCTGAGCAGTTGGGGGGAACCTGTCTTTGGGTCCTGCACCTTTAAGTCCCCTGTTAGGGGTTAGCCGGCGGGACCCCCCTCATGCAAGTGCATGGCAGGGTCTCAGGTGAGGGAGGGGTCCCTCACCTGGACTAGCATGGAGCTACGCCCATATGTTGCCCAGGAAGTTTATGTGACGTCATTTTCCGCCCCGGAAGCAATTGTTTGACCCTGCAGGTCCATTGTTTGGGTCATAATTAGATATGTTAATTTATGCTAATTCAGTTGAATAAATTATGCCAATTTATTTTAATAAAAATGACCCAGTTTAAATCCAGCTCTTGTGTCCGTGTCATTACTCCGTCTCTTCTGCAATAGCACTGGCAGACTTACCAGCCGGTGTCTTTTGCAGGAGGGTCGGGACGGCACGGACACATGGCAGCCGCCATCTTGGATCTCGGCTGAAGTCTCGCGAGATTGTGAGACTTTGGCCGAGAATCAGGCCAGGGTGGCCTGATTGCTGACGTGTCCGGGCGGGGCTTGACAGCCCTATAAAATGGCGTGCAGGCCCGGGCTCGGCCTGTTCGCCCGGACCACGTCAGAAGAGCAGACACCCGCCCGCCCTCCCTATTTTGCAGTGTGCTATTATGGGTCGCCCTAGGGGGGCGAATGGGAATTTTTTGCGGCTTGGCCTTTTAGCCGGGCCATTTTTTTGCCCATTCCACACTGGGGAAAGGGACATGCGGTTAGGGGGTGCTTGCACCTTTTTTAGTCTAATTGGCTTACCTTTGGTCATTTGGGTAGGCAGGTTAGGGGCAGAAAACTGGGTGGTGGTTTAGCAACTGCGTGTTCTCCGTTGGGCATCTTTGGGGATGATTGACAGGTTCTCTCCAAGCTTGTGGTGGAAGCGACCTGAGCAGTTGGGGGGAACCTGTCTTTGGGTCCCGCACCTTTAAGTCCCCCGTTAGGGGTTAGCCGGCGGGACCCCCCTCATGCAAGTGCATGGCAGGGTCTCAGGTGAGGGAGGGGTCCCTCACCTGGACTAGCATGGAGCTACGCCCATATGTTGCCCAGGAAGTTTATGTGACGTCATTTTCCGCCCCGGAAGCAATTGTTTGACCCTGCAGGTCCATTGTTTGGGTAATAATTAGATATGTTAATTTATGCTAATTTAGTTGAATAAATTACGCTAATTTATTTTAATAAAAATGACCCAGTTTAAATCCAGCTCTTGTGTCCGTGTCATTACTCCGTCTCTTCTGCAATCTTAAGATGTGTGGACTTCAACTCCCAGCCATGTTCTTGGGTGCCATTTTTCATGTCATAAGAATAGTCTCAGTACCATTTTAGAAGGCCCCCCAATTGTGATTTTTTTTTAAAAAAAAATTGTTTTTACTACTAGAAACATTTTATAAGCAGATTTGGGATTCAGATCCTACTGCATGTTGATTGCAGTAGACACTATTTTAAAGTTATTCCCTTCTGATACATAGATGACAACATTGCATTTATCATGGTTGCTATATGTAAATAATGATTGGGCATTTATATGCCACAAACATTTAATAAATTGCTACTGCTATCATTAAAATAGCATTATTAATTATTTTCCTCTTTCACTCAACCCTTCAATTCAATAAAGCAGCTCTACTTATAAACAACAACAACAACAACAACAACAACAACACTACACAACTGAAATTTTAAGTAACTCAAAGATCTGGAAATGGCACCAGATGCAAATAAATGAAAGAACCAGTGAGATGCCTATGACAGCTGGCTGTTTTGCAGTTTGTATCTAGCGTAAGTTTCAGGGGAAGATGGGAGGATAAACATTTAGTCGTATTCCTTGTTTTAATTTATAGTTGTTGTAAAAATCAGAAAGATTTGAAGTTAGTTCAGGCTATTACTAACTTAAACCGAGAGAGAAATAAAACAAAGCAAATTAACAAAAGTGTTTCACTTGGTTGATATGTAGTTCATAAGCAAGACCAGCAGCAAATAGTAATTTATAATCTTTAATCATGGTCCTATTTATAAATTCTTTTGCTCTGTGTGCTTATGCTAACTCGTTCTCAAAAACAAGCTTTGAAATAAACATCTTTATTTCAGCAAACAAACAGAAGCATAATTAAATGGCAAAGTATTATATCATGTAAACTAGTTGGGGAGAAGTTACATGGAGTATTTCTAACAATATAAAAGTCTTAGGCAGCATTCGAACAGTATGGATTAATCACCAAATTGCAAGCTGTGATACAAATAGCCAAATCCATTTGTTGGTTTGGCTGATTAAACAGGCAAAGAAAGTCCAATTTGAATATCACTTAATGTCAAAGTTCTATGACCCTTAAGATCACAGTGTCTTGGGGCTTATAATGTACACTGAAATTTATTTATTTATTTATTTATTTATTTATTTGTTTGTTTGTTTGTTTGTTTGTTTGTCTGTCTGTCTGTCTGTCTGTCTGTCTATCATCTATCTATCTATCTATCTATCTATCTATCTATCTATCTATCTATCTATCTATCTATCTATCTATCTATCTAGCTAGCTATCTATCTATTTATCTATCTATAGGATTTCTATGCTGCCCTTCTCCGAGGACTCATAACTTTCTTTCTGATAATTTATTCCCTTTCCTACATCCAAACCTGCAATGCCAATTGACCATTTTCTTAGCCCAGGGAAAATTTTAAAACAGCAACTGATATTGCTGCTATGAGCAATGAGAGAAAATTTGTTTTCCTTTTAAAAGCCAATCAGTCAAATAGGAAAGGCAATAAACAAAGCCACTTTCCTCTTTTCTGTTTTATTGATCATTGATAGAAGAGTTGGGGTGTTTTGAATTACTTCAGCCTCAAAGCATTTTGTCTAAGCAACTCCATTGTGCTGACTACATATTTCAATCTTACTGTAAGCATTCTAAGGATGTTATATCTAAACAGACATATTTTATACAGGAGTATATGTGCGCTGCTGTAGATCATACCATAAGATTTATATCGACTAAGATACAAAGGCATTAAATTAATACAGGCTATTTACCAAACTAAAATTGCTCTCTTCTTCACTTTCTCTAGAATTTCAATGTCTTTTTTGTAGTATGGAGCTGGATGCAGTACTCTAGGTTTGGTCTGACCAAGGCTTTATATAGTAGTACGTACTAATAATCTCTCTGGTCCTTGATTGTATCCCTCTATTTATGTAGCTCAGGACTGCATTGGCCGTTTTGGCTGCTGCTGTTCACTACTGGCTTATATCTCTTTCTGCACTGCAATGTTTGAGTGCCTTGCCTCTTGCTGGCCAACTAGTCTTCAGATATTTGCTGCACCTGAGCACATGTCTGTGCATGAACATGCATGTCTGTGCATGTCTGCACATGTCCATGCATGCACACACATGTTCATGTATGTATCCATGCATGTGCATGTTCATGTATATCCACACATGTACATGTTCGCATGCATATACACCTGCACCTTTCAGTTTAGGCAGGTGTGCATGTCCAGTTTGGGCACTTGGTGTCTTAAAGGTTCACCATCACTAGCATTTAATCAATCCATGATGAATCTTAACCACATCTGTGCCTATTCCTTGTTATTCAAGTAAAAAGTTTGTTCAGAACAATAAATGGGTAATGTAAAAATATATTGCTTATTTTATTGAAAAACTAGTATTAAGTTATTAATGCAAAAAGTATGTCTGGATAATGTCATCTAGCTCTCAAGACATCTAAGCTCTACATATCATAGCCCCCAAATTAAAGAATAGTCAGATGCATTTTTGATTGGTTTTTTATGATGTAGATACATATCGTTTTGCATATGTGTATGAGCACCTGAACACCAGTCTAAGAAGGCGATATTAACAAGTGAACTGTAACAGACCACTGTTACTTGCTCCAGGTTAAATTTCTTCTGACTGGCCTGATTAGTTCTTTATTACTGATTCTTTGGAGTGTTCTGCACTTAATTGACTATCCTTAGTTTGCAATAAGCCAGATAAGCACTGCAAAGGAGTAAAAGCAATTACAACAGGGTAAAAAAATACACATTCCTTCAGTTTTCAAAATTGTGTGTGTGAGAGAGAGAGTGAGAGAGTAAATGGCTGAAAGGGGAAGCAGCTATTTGCTTCTTGCACAGAGGCAATATATTGGCTTGAAGAACGGCTGTGTCTTCATGTGTTGCCAGCTCTTTCATGCTGAATGCATGATGGAGAGTCGGAGCTGATGTTTTCAATCAGCCTCTTTTTGTGGGTTAATAAGATTGGAGGATACAACAGACTGAGCCTGTGGTACTGAGCTCTGGTAGATGTCCCAGTGCTCCAGCATCACCAGGCAAATGAGAAAGGTTTTAATTTAAGGTTTGATTTAAAGGAGAGGCACTTTTTCATTAGTGTATCAGTTACCCACTCAGTTGGGAGCCATTGCAAGTAATTAAAGTACATTTGGCAATCTATATGCTTCATGTGGGAGTGAAATCTATCTTTCTATTTATCTACCTATCTGTCCAATCATCTAAATGTCGGGGCATTGGATGGTGAATTTACCTTTCTCTAAACTTTTGCAAAATTCATCTGCAAATCTATTGGGGATGGAGACAGTTGTGATTCATTGTTTGCAATGCAATCCACCCTCCCTCCCATCCAGCAACGTCCATTTATACTTCTCCAATGCTAATTTCTTTGCAAACAAAATAGACCAATTTTCTCTTTCACCAACTTGGGAACTATACCTGAAGGCTGTTTGGGCTGTGCATAATAATAATAATGTTAGGACCAGAGGAATTGATTCCCCTCTAGCTCACTGTTTTCCATTTTGAGAGGAGGTTACCAGTTTTTCGAAGATGTGTGGCAGAGCTAGCAAGATATTTTTGTAATGAGAAAATTTGTCTTAAATATTGATTCATCAAATTTATTTATCAAATTTATATAGGTTCCCATCGCACAAACATGAGATATATGATGGAGAAGTGTATGGAGGGTTAAAAGAAAAACAATCAATTATATCTTTTAGGGAGGAGAGCTTTTATTATTTGGGGACAAAAACATCAGGTATTGTTACTGGGATGGATGACATCAAATTCTCCCCCTTTACTTTTTCCCCAATGTCGGTTTACCCCTAACATTAATGAGTGGGGAGGAATCTGCCTCCTTCTGTTTCTTAAACTATGTTTCTTTGGTTCAGTATTAGGACATGGTATCTTATATAACAGAACAGCAGAATAACAGAGTTGGAAGGGACTTTGGAGGTCTTCTAGTCCAACCCTCTGCTCAGGCAGAAAATCCTATACCAGTAATGGTATAGTATATCTGCTGGCATGCAAGCAATTCCCCTAGCTCAGCTCCAATGTGCATATGTGTGCTGGTCAGCTGATTTTTGGCTTGCACAGAGGCTCTGGGAGGGCATTTTTGGCTTCCAGAGAGCCTCCAGGGGTATGGGGAAAGCGTTTTTATCCTCTCCTGGCCGCCAGAAGGCCTCCAGGGAGCAAGGGAAGCTGTTTTCACCCGGCCCAGGCAACTTAGTTGGGTGTTGGCACTCACACATGTGCGATAGTGTGTGCCCACACTCTTTCGGCACCCGAGAAAAAAAGGTTTGCCCTCACAGCCCTATACCATTTCAGACAAATGGTTGTCCAATCTCTTCTTTAAAACCTCAAGTGTTGGCAAATTCACAACTTCTGGAGGCAAATCATTTTATTGATTAATTGTTCCAAGTGTCAGGAATTTTCTCCTTAGTTCTAAGTTGCTTCTCTCCTTGTTTAGTTTCCACCCATTGCTTCTTGTTCTATCCTCAGGTACTTTGGAGAATATCCTGACTCCCTCTTCTTTGTGGCAACCCCTGAGATATTGGAAGACTGCTATCATGTCACCCAATTCCTTCTTTTCATTAGAATAGAATAGAATAGAATAGAATAGAATAGAATAGAATAGAATAGAATTTTTATTGGCCAAGTGTGATTGGACACACAAGGAATTTGTCTTGGTGCATATCCTCTCAACGTACATAAAATAAAATATACCTTTGTCAAGAATCATGTGGTACAACACGTAATGATTGTCATAGGGGTCAAATAAGCAATGAAGAAGCAATATTAATAAAAATCTTAGGATATACGCAACAAGTTACAGTCATACAGTCAACATGAGGGGAAATGGGTGATAGGAATGATGAGAAAAACTAGTAGAATAGAAGTGCAGATTTAGTAGAAAGTCTGACAGTGTTGAGGGAATTATTTGTTTAGTAGAGTGATGGCGTTCGGGAAAAAACTGTCCTTGTGTCTAGTTGTCTTGGTGTGCAGTGCTCTGTATATATACCCAATCCCTGAAACTATTCTTCATCCATTTTATCTTCCAGTCCCCTAATCACCTATGTTACTCTTCTCTGCCCTCTTTCCAGAGCCTCAACATATTTTTTTTAAACATCATGGCAACCAAAATTGGATGCAATATTTGAAGTGTGGTGTTACTAGGACATTATAAAGTAGTACTAACAGTTCCAGAATACTTCCAGGGTTCCATGGACATTCCTAACTATCATCTCTGCTTAGAGAGATTTACTATTGCCCTTCTACAAACACTCAATACCTCAAGAATAGCACTATGACCTGAATTTATATCATTTCAAGATCACAGTGTGTGGATATGCTAATCTGAAATCTTTCCCCATTTTCCTGTAAGTTTTGCCCCTCCATAAAACTTTCAGAATGACTTTAGAATTTTAGAACAACCTTTTTTTTTTTTTTGAGCATCCCTTATTACTTTGGGACAAAAGAACGATGTATCTCTGTTACCATTGCTGCTGTTGTACCACTTTCTATTCTTCTTTAGCTTTTCCGGCTAAGCAGGAGGGGAAAAAAACCTCATGGGATTTAGTTGAAAGCAATTGGACATTGCTTAAAAGATGATTGCCGTAAGATGGGGTGCTCAAAGATAGTCCCTTCATTTGCCTTGTCATTAAAGTAAAGGAAAGCTACACCTTTATTTTTCTGTACATAATAAAGAAACCATTAAATTGAATGACAATCTCAAAAATGCAGGTTTGTCAATGCATTAAAAATGGCAACCCATTTTGGTTGGTTCCAAGAATAATTCCAGCATGGTTTTTAATGGTTAAGAGGTTTTAGGGATGATATATCAAAGGGTGCAGTATAAAACTACCTATCCAAAAATGTCACTGTTTGATTTTTTAAAATAATGTTTAGATCAGTCTTTAGATTGAAGAAATGATCAAATCTACCAAAGGGATTCCATCAATTTCAGAACAGTTTTAATGCAGTAGAAGTATAAAAATCTCCAGAACATGGACTTTTCCTGTCTAACAGCATAAAAATCCAAATCAATCAATCAATCAATCAATACTAGTCTTTCCTGTATCCTGGCTTTAATTCTTCGTTTCTTGGTTTCATTCTTGGCAAGGATGCTACTAAAAAGCACTTCAGTTTCTTTGCTTTAATTTAGATTTCACAACGGAGTATGAAGTTTGCCTCAGCGACCTATGATTTGATTCAAATACAGCTTGTCTAAGTGCTGCGGTTTAGCAAATGTTAAAAGGACATGGGAGAAAGGAGAAATAAACATTCAGGGATGGGGAACAGGAAAAATAATGAAGCGATGATTAAAGGGGATATTAACTTGAGGAATGTGCAAGAAGAAAGACTAGGGTGCAGCTGAGGCAACCAAAACATGGGGGGGGGGGGGAGAATGTCATGGCAAACCCCAAACACTTTACCCTTAGACTATCTACGGTTGACCTCACCAGGTTCCTAAGGGGTCAGTAAGGGGCGCACATAAGTGCACCAGAGTGCCTACCGTCCCCTGTCCTATAGTCTCTCATATATCTTCTCTTCTATCCCTATATCTTTTCTGCTGTTCTCTCATAGCTATATTTTATTCCTATATTTTATCTTCTCTTCTTTCTTTAATACATTCTACTCTAGTACATCCTCTATAACCTTCATTGTGTATTATTGTGTATTGGACAAAACAAACAGACAAACAAACAAGCAAATAAACAAACAAGTGAAAGTTTGTGATTATGCCTTATTTCCTCTTAGCTAAGCAAGGTAAATAAATGAAATGAGACATTCCAAAATTATCTGCAGTCACAGAAAATATTTTTTAGAAGATAAATATTTGGTCAGTCTATCTATCTATCTATCTATCTATCTATCTATCTATCTATCTATCTATCCATCCATCCATCCATCCATCCATCCATCCATCCATCCATCTATCATTGGTAGTAGCCAAGAAACTGGAGAACCAAGGTAAATTAGCCAATGTTATTGAACCTTAAAGAGTAGAGAAAGTTTCAAATCCCTACTCATGCTATGAGCTTTTTCATATCCCAGAGCTGGTTATTTCTTTTTCTTTCTTTCTTTTTTTTTCTGCCTGAACTACTGTGAGAACACAAATAAACCCACAGATACTACTTTAAGCACCTTGAAGAAAGCTGAGCATAAATAGAATAATACATGATATATCAAACTTATAAACTCCACGATTCTAAATAAATAAATAGTATGTTTGGTTTAAAAATAGTTTGCATGATTCCCAGGATCATAAACTGAATGTGAATTCTTTCGAACTTATTGTCATTATATGTTTTCAAAGCTAGGGTTGAGCCAGCGAAGCAATGCTACAGCTATATTGCCACTGACCATGTGTAAAGTATAGTCTTTACTTTACTTATTTTGTTTAAAAAGTAAGATTGGAGCCATTGGGGGAGGGGGAGATGGGGGGGGTGGAAGGAGTAATGGAGAGCAAATGATGAACTGTATGTTGCAATCTTGTGAGGAAAACTCTTCTCCTTTTGTATAGATAAGCCTGTTGTTGGAATCTTGGCTTGCTGTTAATGCTTCTAATTGATCTAGCTACTATCCTTAGATGTACTGTACATCTCTACATCCCCTGTTTTAAGTATTTAAGGGATCTCTCCATGTGCTCCTAAAAACCAAGAGAATCAATGTAAAAGCAAATAATGTGTGCAAACCCATTAGGAAAGAAATAAAAGCTTAGAATTTGGGTGGGAGGAGGAGGAGGAAGAAGAGGAGGAGGAGAGTCGCTGCCGAAGGAAGAAGGTGAGGTGAGGGAAATAAAAAAAACTTTAAGGCTTAAAAAAAAGAAGGACTCTGAGGTAGCCAGGAGGAGCACGCACCTCCAATACACCCGGCGTGAGGCTGCCTCCCATACACTGGCTGCGGCTGCTGCTGTTATCTGCTGCCTCTTCCTTCCCATGCTGAAGGGCTCCCCTCTCCTCTCGCTTGCTCACTTTGTAGCCAGAGCCTTTCCTTTGCTGTGGTGACTCCTCGGCTGCCCAAAGCGAAGGGGGCGTTTCTTTTCTCTGGGTGCTGGCAGAGGTTTATTCCCTGTCCAAGTGCCCAGAGAAAGTAAAATGCTTTGTTCGCTCTGGGCTGCCAAAGCCTCCCTAAGTGCCACCAAAAGGCTCCTCTGGCAGCCCAGATGGCTGGGATTAAACGAGGAATGGCAGGAAACTGCCCGGGCCTTCCTGCCACTCTCAAATTTCCTGGGAATTTTTTCCAGGCTCGAGTTCTTAAGTAGAAAATGGTTCTTAAGTAGAGCCCAAAAAATCTTGAACACCCGGTTCTTATCTAGAAAAGATCTTAAGTAGAGGTGTTCTTAAGTAGAGGTACCAATGTATTGTAATATGTAACATACAAACTAAGTTGTCTTTTCGCAGTGGAAAGAGAGGGGGAGAGGGGGAAAGGGAAAGAGAGAGGGGCGAGGGAGGGAGAGAGAAAGAGAAAGAGAGAGGGAGAGAGATATTAAATGAGAATCTCTTCCCCAAGCATTACAGCTGAATTTTTGACACATAGCCCTCTGCTTTTTCACTTGGAATTTAGTGTAAAGTTTTTGCCAATGATTTTTTAAAAAAATTGGTGGGAAAAAATTATGAAAGTGTCACTTTCCCTTTGTAGTTAATTCAGGAAAGATCCTCAATTTGAGCAGGGCACATTTTCATGCAAATACAGCACAGTGTCTAGCCCCCTAATAGCTTCTTACAAATGATGTGCCATTACAACGAGGTTTATTTAAACAAATTTAATACATCTTTAATCAAGCTGGAGAGCATTTTCAAAGGTCACGCTCCAAATCAGGATCACTGTTCAGAGCTTATCAAAGTATTAGCTTAAGGGGGAGGGAGAATTATTTCTTGGACAAGTAATTTTAGGCAAATCTTTATTTACATTTTTATTCAGTTATTAAATTTCATTCCATTCCCTCCCTCCCTCTTTTCCATTTATGACCCTATAAGAAAGCCTGTAAATGGAGCCATAAGAATATCACGGCAGAGATAGCTTCTAAGAGCTGTCCCTTTGAATCAATGAGGTCTATTAATGCCAAGATGGGACAATCTGGCTTTAAAACAGAATAAAACCATCAACTGGATGGATTCTATCTCAGGTGCCTCTGGAGAAAAGAAGCCCTGATTTTTTATAAAAACAAAAACAAAATAGTGAATAATTGCTTGTATTAAAAGAAATACTGTAGATGAACTTATTTCATATAAAAATATGCATTTATTTATTTATTCCACTGCACTTTTCTGCCCTATCTGGAATGAAGAAAGCAGCACATTGGAATAAAATTTTATTTCCCTGAATTAGATTTGTCTACTCTTCCCCAATTGACTGCTGAACTCCATCAAATCTAATCCAAGAACCTGACCTTGCAATGCTTCTGGTAGACCTTGAATGCTTGAACATTGGCAAATTCATTCATTTAATAAAGCATGGAGCAAGCAAGCTAGCTAGATTTCTACACCAATAGCACACCTGGAACAGTTGAGAAGTTCATACAGATTAGGCTTTGATAAAAGGCCTGCCTAATAGTTATGGATAATCTGGAAATGCTATCTATCTGATTGCAACCTGGTACACTTGGTTCCAATTATCCCTATTACATCTAAACTTCCTAACATGTTACTCAACTGATCTTTGCCCTTGCTCAAGGGCATGTGAAGTGTTAATACCACTTTATCATGCCTTGGTAAGGCCAGACTTGGAATATTGCATTCAGCTTTGAATACTGAGGATATAAGATACAAAAGAGATGTTGAGACTCTAAGAAGAGTGTAAAGAAGAGCAAGAAAGATGATTAGGGGATTGGAGTCTAAAACATATGAAGAGCGACTGCAGGGACTGGGTATGTCTTGTTTAATGAAAAGAGGGACTAGGGGAGACTTGACAGCAGTGTTCCAATATCTCAGGGGGCTGCCACAAAGAAGAGGGAGTCCATCTATTCTCCATAGCACTTGAGAAGCAATGAATGAAAACTAAACAAGGAGAGAAGCAACTTAGAACTAAGGAGAAAATTCCTGACAGTAAGAACAATTAATCAGTGGAACAACTTGCCTCCAGAAGTTGTGAATGCTCCATCACTGGAATTTTTAAAGAAGATATTGAATAACCATTTGTCTGAAGTGGTGTAGGGTTTCCTGTCTAAGCAGAGAGTTGGACTAGAAGACCTCCAATGTCCCTTCCAACTCTTCTCTTCTCTCCTCTCCTCTCCTCTCCTACCCTACCCTACCCTACCCTGTTCTGTTCTGTTCTGTTCTTGACCTAAGCAGATTAGCTAAGTATCGAAATAAGGGCCACTCACCGTGTTTCATTTTCTAAAACATTATTTTAGATCCCAGATTGGGTCCCCATATATTTTTTAGAAAGTATTTTAATTTCTAATTTAAATATTTTGTAACTAAAATTTTAAACATGCTACTTTTGGGGAAGTGCCTTTGAGTCAGTTTTTGAGTCCTGGCGAGTGCCTGGATGGGTCTCTGCACTTTTCTTGCAAAGGTTTTTCAGAAGCCTTTGCCTTTGCCTGCTTCTTATGGCTGAGAGAGATTGACTGGCCCAAAGACACTACCTGGCTTTATGTCTAAAGCAAGACTAGTATTCACAGTCTTTGTTTCTATCCTGATGCCTTAGCCACCTTATATATTATTTTGAGTACAATTTTAAGAGATGATCATCATTTTCATCATCACTATCCCATCTCATTAATAAAAAACAAACACCATATTTTCTATACCACTGAGTTTTGGGAATATGATTTTTTTTAAAAACAATAAAAGAGAATATGCAAATTTAAATGCATCAATATGTACCACCATATTTACCAATGTATACCATACATATTTCTTGGAATTGAAATACAGTGATACCTCTTCTTAAGAAATTAATTTGTTCCATGACCAGGTTCTTAAGTAGAAAAGTTTGTAAGTACAAGCAATTTCTCCCATAGGAATCAATGTAAAAGCAAATAATGCATGCAAACCCATTAGGAAAGAAATAAAAGCTCAGAATTTGAGTGGGAGGAGGAGGAGGAAGAAGAAGAGGAGGAGAGTTGCTGCTGAAGGAAGAAGGTGAGGTGGGAGGAATAAAAAAAATCCAAAACTTTAAGGCTTAAAAAAAAGAGGGACTGAGGCGGCGAGAAGGAGCATGCGCCTCCCCTACGCCCGGTGCGAGGCTGCCTCCCATACACTGCACCAGAGAGAGAAACCCAGGCGGGTGAGAGGGGGGAAGAGCCGCTCCTTTGACTGAAAGGTAGCTGCTGCTGCTGCTGCTACCTGCTTCCTCTTCCTTCCCATGCTGAAGGGCTCCCCTCTCCTCTTGCTCGCTCACTTTGTAGCCAGAGCCTTTCCTTCACTGTGGTGACTCCTCAGTTTGGCTGAAGCCGAGTTGATCCGGTCAGGGTGGATTGCCCTCTTTTGTCTTTCCACACCCAGACGCTCTGGGAGGCAACCTCGCACCAGGTGTGTGGGAAGCAGCATGAGGGTGTCACCACAGCAAAGTGGTTTATTCCCTCTACAAGCACCCAGAGAAAGGAAAATGATTCGTTCGCTCTGGACTGCCATAGTCTCCTTAAGCGCCACCGAAAGGCTTCTCTGGCAGCCCAGAAAAGCTCGAGATGGCCAGGATTAAAGGGGAAATGGAAGAAAACTGGCTGGGCCTTCGTGCCACTCTCAAATTTCCTGGGAAACTTGTCCAAGCTTGAGTTCTTAAGTAGAAAATGGTTCTGAAGAAGAGGCAAAAAAATCTTGAACACTCGGTTCTTATCTAGAAAAGTGAAAGCAACTGTGCTAATTTTTAATAAAATGTGGAAACTTTTTTAAAATCTTACTGTAACAACAGAAACATTTAGTGTTAAGATTCTGCCACTGAATCTTCATAATAAATCCAGAGGAGTTTCAACCTCACATCTTAGATTAGATTGGTTGTTTCTGGTTTAATCCAGACATAGAATTCATACACTTAAAGAACAGACACTTATTATTATTTGAATTTCCTAGAATTGGTGGAGCTTTGTTTAAAAAGAAAACATTTTGAGGATTAGGGATTTGGAGTTTTAAAGAGGGGAAAAAAATATCTTAAAGCTTTGGGAGCAATTTAGATGGGGTGCGTACTTTGTCTGTATAACAGACACATTGACTATTAGTCTTTTATTTTGAAAGGTTATAAGAGGAATGGAAGTGATGTAATGAGGTCATTGAGCAACAGCTGTTGAAGCCCCTTTTCCAAAAATTCTTTTTGATTTGATTGACCCACATTTTAATCAAATGACATATTTAAGCCTACTGACAACCTAATATCTTCAGTGTAATAATATGTTGGTTTTTTAAAAAGAAAAGAAAGACAGGGGCTATAATGACAGTAGCTTGCCACTGAATCTTGAAAGTTTCTAGGTGCATTTGACCCATAAGCCATAAACTACCCATCAAAGATTTAGGATTTCTAAAATCCTAGAGATATTTACTTGTTCAGAAGTTCAGTTGAAGTATTTGGGAATAATGCACACGATGATGGGTTCTATATATATTCCCATTGTATGAAAATATTTCACCTTATTGATTGATTCCTAAATGGAATACCTTTTCATAGTGTGCTATATTTCACCAATGCTATGCTATTTTCATGATACTCAGGAAAATAGTGCTATAGTAGCAGCAATGGATCTCTCTCTCTCTCTCTCTCTCTCTCTCTCTCTCTCTCTCTCTCTCTCTCTCTCTTTCTCTCTCTTTCTCTCTCTCTCTCAGGACAGGGGCTAGTTCAATTAGAAGCATCCACAGCAAGCCAAGATTTTATGAAAAAAATAGACTTACATATACAAAAGGAGAAGAGTTTGTATCAGAAGATTGCAACACACACATTGAATCATTTGCTCCCCGTTAGTGAGAGAGAAGGAAGGAGCAAGAGGGAGGGGGAGGGAGAGAGTGAGAGCGAGAGAGCGCATGGTTCTTTGGCCTTACACTTTGCTAAACATGACTAATAAAGTTCCAGGTTTGTAAGCTCATGGACAGAAATACTCTAGAGAGAATGTCCTGCTCATTAGATTTAGAGACTTCTGACATTTTAGTGCATTAAAAAGGGGGCTCTTAAAAGTTAATGAAAATGTGCGATTTCCTCCCCCCCCCTCCTATGCAGGTTCATGTTGCTGTACTTAAGCTTCTTCTTGCATTTTTTTTTACCGTAGAGTTTTTCAGTAGAATTTATTTGAATTTATTAGCCACCCAATTTCAAGTCATTGTGAGAAAAATTATCTCAATAAGTGTCTTCAAAACATCTTAAAAATAAATAGAATTTTAAGAGGTATGTTAAATGGAATCCTTTATTTTCAGCAGCCTAACAAGCAGAGCTTTTTCTTTTCTTCAGAGAAAGATCTTTGGCTATTATATAACTAAAGAGTCCCACATAGGATAAATCATTGGGAAGGTGAAAGTGAAAGGGAAATGCATTTAACAACACAACTTTCTCATCCTCTCCTTCAAGCTCTCCTTAGTTCCCTATACCAGTGATTTTCAACCTTTTTTGAGCTGCGGCACATTTTTTACATTTTAAAATCCTGGGGCACACCACCAACCAAAATGACACAAAATGACACCCTAAGACACTCTCCTCTCTTTTTCCATCCATCTCCTCCCCACACTTGTGTGGGTATACACACTCTTGAACCATTTCCAAAAACAGGTGAGGGCTGGATTTTCTTCTCTCTTATTCTTTGGGTGCTTTTTATCATATGCTTTAAATCAAGAGTCACTTCTCTCTCTTCTGTTTCTCTCTCTTTCCTCTCATTCTCTGTCTGAAAATCATTTTCTCATTTCTCTTTTTTCCTCCCCTTTTTGCTCATTTCTCTCTCCCTTCCTCTCCCTTTCTCTTGCTTTCTCTCTCTCTCACTCTTGCTTTCTCTCTGTTTCTCTCTTTTCTTTCTCTCTCTTTCTCTCTCTCTCTCACTCTTTCACTCTCTTACTTTCTCTCTCTCTCTCTCTTGCTTTCTCTCTCTCTCTCTCACTCTCACTCTCTCTCTCTCTCAGCCAAAAGTTGCAAGACTGGAACCTGAGCTGCCTTCTTCGTGGCGCACCTGACCATGTTTCACGGCACACTAGTGTGCCACGGCACACTGGTTGAAAAACACTGCCCTATACCATCAGAAAAGCAATCTTGAGGAACCCTTGTTGAGTAAAAGCTGAATTTGAACAAGAGATTGGAGATATGAATGTTTTAGAAAAGTTAAGCTTTTAATATTCTAGGGTTGACTTAGTTTCTTGGCCTTAATGTTATCAGGAAGGCCTTATAAATAAGCCACATAACTGGTCATGTCTCATGAAGCTGCAACTCAGGCAGGATGTTTATTCTTTAACAACCAGCTTCAGAAATTAAAAATGTCTAGTACTGGTTGTAACTGGGCGAAGGAGGAATCTTCCATCATAAAAAATTAAGTTTGTTACAGTTCGATACATGCTTGATTTCAAACCATGTCTGCCTCAATAGAAAACTAGCACTAACAGTCCTCTGTGAACTGTATCTTGGTTACTAATAACCAAGGAATTTCATGCATCTTGAAATTTGGACCAAACTAGAATGAAGGCTTTGCCTATTGATTCTACAGTGACTGTCTCTAATAATTTTAAAACCTACTGCGAAGTGTTGGTGTGACATGGGCATGTTTGGGAAAGCCCATGATTGCTCTTGCAACTACATTCTGCACAATCTGAAGTTTCCAAACACTCTTCAAAGGTAGCCCCATGTAGAGAGCATTACAGTAGTCAAACCTCGAGGTGATGAGGGCATGAGTGACTGGTGCACCAGGTGAACCTGGGCAAACGCCCGCCTCACTACAACTGAAAGATGGTTCTCTAATGTTAGCTGTGGATCGAGGAGGACGCCCAAGTTGCGGACCCTCTCTGAAGGGGTCAGTAATCCCCCCCTAGGGTAATGGACAGACAGATGGAATTGTCCTTGGGAGGCAAAACCCACAGCCACTCCGTCTTATCAGGGTTGGGTTGTTGGGAGTGGCTCGGAATTGTAGAGAGTTTAACACAATTTTGCTTCAGAATGGTTTCAGATAACTCTGTTCAAATGTAGGTTTTTAGTGTAGCCCAGGGATAGGCAAAGTTGGCTCTTCTATGACACGTGGACTTCAACTCCCAGAATTCCTGAGCCAATCATGCTAGCTTAGGAATTCTGGGAATTGAAGTCCACAAGTCATAGAAGAGCCAACTTTGTCTACCTCCGGTGTAGTCAATCTAAGAGGTGCCAATAAACAGAGGACTACAGAGTCATTTTCAAATGTTTCATTTGGTCTGAAAAAGCTCTAAAGAACCCTGATTATTAAGAATATTGGAGATAAAAAATTGGCCATGAACAATCGTTGATTATTAATATCTTCAATAGCCTATTCCAAACTAAAACAATAACCTAGCTAACAATTGTTAAATTACCTTAGAATGACTGGCTGGCTCCCTGTATATTTTGTGCGTTTGTGTGTCAGGATCAGGAACCATTCATGGCCAGAAAGATTTGAAGAGTTGCTCTCAATTGTTACCATATGGGACACAGGGTGGACGTTCTCTCTGGGATTGAAAAATGGAACAAGCAGAATTAATCAGGAAAAAAACCCCCACATTATCCGAATGAAATTATTCACTAGGGAATAACAATGAAATGAAATGACATTTCTTGTGAAGAAATATGTGTGTGGGAAAGGAAAATTATTGTACATTTTTGTTGATTCAAAGAAAGCATACAGCTAAGTGAATAGGCTTGAATGATGGGACACTTTGCATAAATATAGAATTGAAGGTTGATTGTTGATTACAGTAAGAATGGTACACGACTGCTTACATTTGTTTTGTATGATTTTAAGATAAAACTAATTAATCAAAAATAGTTTTGGAGGCTTATTGGAAACCACAGTGGATGTTTTAAAAAGTCTTATAATCTTTTGTGCTGGAAATGCAATACTTTTGAAAATACATTAGCACATGTAATTTGAAATTGCCCTGATTGTTCCATATTGGTTTAATTTTCCCAGTATCATATAATGAGGTTCTAGTAAGGGAGTTAAGATTTAAAGATATCCATGTATTGCAAAAATATATTCTTAAAATATGAAAAGTATTTATTAAAAATTTGGTATTTATCTTGGATAGATTGCTGGACAAAGAAAAATGTTCTGTGTTCAACATTAGTTTGACAACACACACACACTCACACAGAGTTTTAATACTGGTGCTTCATTAACACAATTTAAGGAGTGAACAGGATGATCCCATGTGATTAACACTTAATCCATTGTCTAAAAATGTGAACTTTCCTATTTCATAAGTAATTGTTACAGGTTATTTAGTTATTTTTCCCTTTCCTTTTCTGAACTTGATATGTTTTGTTTTCTTTTGTTTTATTATTATTTTTTAAAAAATAAAAGTGATGGAAGCAAAGCATGTGTGTGAATAAATGGAATGCTAAGTGAATGGTTTATTCAAGGCAGGGTGTAAGACAAATATACGTTGTTGTCTAAGTTGATAATTTATGGGAAAATGTATAAGCAATACTTACAGTGATGTTAAGGGTACGTTGATGTTAGAATTTGAGCACTTTTACAGTATGTTCAGATTATTTGTTAAGAACTGAATGGTTTGCTGTGGAAATTTTGTAGATTGTATGTTGCAGTAAGATGTAAACCTGAACTTTAACGTACGGAAGAAGCAAGAATTGTAGTACACTGGGGCAATGGAATGAAGATTTCTAAGTTATACATAAATGGTTATTTTTTTTAAAAAAATATGATGAATGTTTACTAAAGATAGGAAAAATGGAAAGAGATGCTAATGTTGGTAGAAAGATAGTGGATCATATGAGATGTCTTGCAAGGAATCAGTGTCAAAGTAAATAAACAAGAGCTGACTATGTCGGATGAAACATAAAAGTTGAATGCAGTCAGAATACAACCTTGACTTACAACAGTTCACTTAGTAACCATTCAAAGTTATAACGTTTTTGAAAAACCTATGACCATTGCAGCTTGCTTGCTTGCTTGCTTGCTTGCTTATTTATTTATTTATTTATTTATTTGCTTGCTTGCTTGCTTGCTTGCTTGCTTGCTTGCTTGCTTGCTTGCTTATTTATTTATTTACTTACTTACTTACTTACTTACTTACTTACTTACTTACTTACTTACTTACTTACTTACTTATTTATTTATTTATTGGATTTCTCCCCTCGCTGAGGACTCTATGATCACAAACACTTGCATGTGACTCACTTTATGACAGTTGCATTTTCAAGTCATTGGATTATGTGATCACCTTTTGTGGCCTTCTGACAAGCAATGTCAATGGGGAAGCCAGATTCCTTTAACAACTGTGTTACTAACTTAACAACTGCAGTGATTTACTTAACAACTGTTGCAAGAAAGGTTGTAAAATGTGGCAAAACCTATTTAACAACTGTCTCACTTAGCCACAGAAATGTGGGGTTTAATTGTGATTACAAGTCCAGGACTACCAGTGTATAAATTATTTTCCCTTGTGTTGCGGCCATAAACCAATCTGCAAAGTTAGAAAGAAATGGGGAGGTAAGAGGTTTTAACTAGAATGTATTGTTCCTTCCAATTTTCACTTACAACATTATACTTATTTTTTTCCTGTGTTTGCATAATATTGCTTAATACAAAATGGAATTGCACATGTATATATACCGTGGGTTCGAGCAGAATTACGCTTCTGCGCCCATGCAGGTAGCAAAATCACGCACGGAGACAAAAAAACTCATCAGAACATGGGTGCACCTGCGTCTCCGTGCACGATTTTGCAACCTGCATGGGTGCAGAAGCGTAATTATGCTTGAACTTGCGGTACCTCTCGAGCTGCGGAGGTGAGCCCAGTTAGCAGCCTACCCCTGGATAAATGAATATGTAGATGATGTATATGTACTCACACACATACAAAGACAGAAAGACAGACAGACAGACAAACAGACAGACAGATGTTATGTTTTTTTTTGTCAAATATATATATGGAAGCCATCGAGATAGAAAAACATCCCCAAAATATGAACAAGCGGGATGATACCTCCCGCCTACCAGACATCTGGAAACCAGCCCTCAAATGTAGCCCAGCCATAAAAACAGAAACTAGACTCAGAACACATATTGCAAAACAATCAAGTAGCCTGCAAGCTCCAACTACCCAGGATATCACGCCTAATCAACAACCATTAACTAATCAGCATACTTCAGCTACATCAACGACCCCAGATGTTACCCCACTGACTCACCAGGAAGTTTCTACACACCAGGCAATTGCTGAGCCATCAAACCACACCCAGCCACCAGTATTTATAGAAGGAAGGCAGCTTAGGTCTCGCAGTGTTCGCCTTAGAACAAGGACAGAAGCACCAGCCTGAAGATGATGAGTGGGACCTCATCGAAACGTCG